>NC_136959.1:6972492-7006131 GCF_032717465.1 Coenobita brevimanus
AGAATGCCGCAGGAACCTGTCGGGTTAAAAAAAAAAAAAAAAAAAAAAACATGTGTAAGCAAATTAAATAATTAAATATAAATGAAAGAAAAGCACTCGGGATTCGAATGTTAACCGACCGCAGTTGGCCCAGTCCAAGAATCTAACCATATCTTTATACCCTGAAGGTTTTATTTTGATAGCTCAAGCCGTTCATGAGATATAATGGTGCTAAAATCTGGCGATAAAAACTGGTTGACCTTTGACAGCCATTTTGGTGACCTTGGCCTTGACCCCGAGTGCCCATTTTCGAACTCGGCTAAGATTTTTGCCGTATCTTTATACCCTGAAGTTTCATGTCGATTTCTCAAGTAGCTCATAAGATATAATGGGAACACACACACACACGCGCGCACACACACACACACACACACACACACACACACACACACACACACACACACACACACACACACACACACACACGCACACACACACAGAGTTCCGTTACACAGTGACTCTGTATAGAATGATGCAGTGCTCCTTAGGTTAAATAGTATTAGGACACATCAACGGAGGATTGAGACCCCGTCAGACCAAAATATTATATGTTAAACATCAATTAGCTACGCAGAAACAATACTGTAACTCAGTTTTGGTCAATATGAATTCTGTTTCGATCCTCCGAAGCGAATCCAACTACATGTAACATAGGTTGTCATTCGCTCCTGTTCCTCATATCACTACAGTTTAATCAACTGTAGATATATGTAAATAATGCTGATACATCTACCCAGTACGACTGAACCATGTGATATCACTACCATTATACTGACAGTATCACGCAGTACATTCTAGAGATGCTTAGAATGTAATTCTTTATTCTCACACCTGTAACCAATGGAACTGAGCCTCTGTAACCAATCGGCATTCATAGGTTAATACTACGTCGTGTAGTAAGAGGATGCCAGATACCTTCAGATTTGTCAAGGGAATCATTAACTCAACTGTACATCATCCCTAGTACACTGAGAATACAAATACCCCAATGACTGTCACACACCCCTCTCACGTCTCCTTTGTGCAGGGGAACTATTACATTTCGTCCCAGTACTCTGACACTCGGCCCCCCTTCCAGGCCAAGCTGCAATTTTTCAGATCCATTCAGTCACTAGTTCTCCCTTATGGTTCAACATTTTGCCTCACATTTCATCATTCTTGGTGTATTCCTAGTTAAGACTTCCTTCGGTTCATCACACCTCTCCTTCGTGTTGATCCTTTCCTCCCTACTCGCCTCGCTTCTTCTCCTAGCCAACCCCTGCCATCCATCCATCCATCCATTATCCAATCCTACATTACCCCTTGAGGAGTGTAGGAGCCCGGGGCTAGGCAGTTGGTCTCGACATTTAAGATGAGAGTAATCAGCCTCACTCGTCCCTGAGTTTCATTACATGAGCAATTAACCCCATCCATCCCTTGGATATAAACCTTCACCGGCTTAATCCGATTAGAGAATAATAATTACCCACTAAACCACCAGGAGCCAAAATTTGGTTATATGGTTACCACCCAGCGTAGTAAATGGTTTCCTGGTGTACAGGAAACCATTTTGCTTGTCACTCAATGCAGAGTCACCCACAGGCAGAAAGAAGAAAGAATGATGGAAAGAAAGACAGAAGAGGGAGTGTAAAGTTATCCGTAGGCAGAAGGACAAGGAAAGAATGAAGGAAAGGAAGACAAAAGAGGATGGAAGGAAAGAAGGATGGAGGAGAGGAAAGGGCAGACACTCGACAACAGCACTACATCGAGTGAGTGGATGGTGAGCGCCCCCACCTACCACCATACTTATATTAAACTTATCAATACTGCTTTCGTTCTGTATTCAGCAGCTCCATAAAATGACCTCTTCATCTAATCATGTTTTTCTTCACTAGCATTCTAGTATTTTTATTTTTCACCCCATTCATACCTCAGTTCTCTCTCTCTCTCTCTCTCTCTTAATATAGGGAATCATGTGAGAGAAGTGAGATATGGTGGTGTATGAGATTTTAATTACTGGATGGAGAGGTGGCCCAAGAACCAGAGGGTGAGAGACTTTAGTGAATTATACAGGCATGCAGAGGCGTACCTTGTCGTGAGAAGGGTCGTTCTTGAATGAAGAATAGAGGAGCATGGAGGACTTATGCCAAGAGTCCTCCATAAACGATGCGGTAAAAGGCAGAAGTCAGATTAATAGTCATAAGTACCCGGTACACACATATGACGGAAGAAATGTAGATAAACAGAGATAGACTGAGACACTGTCAGCACGACGCGTGGCCCCGGACATGGCTTGTGAATTTATGGTCGATAATTTCCTGCGTCGCTATAACTCTGGCTTGCTTGTTTCACGGAGACGCTTAATGTGTGAAACTGATTAGTGCAGGTCAGGTTGTGTGTGTGTGTGTGTGTGTGTGTGTGTGTGTCAGTGTTCATTACGCAGGGATTTTTGGTAAGGTTCATCTCCCGTAAATACACTTAAGCTCAGTGGAAATAAATATTTAAGGAGTCCACTAGTGAGTCCTAAAAATTGTGGCCACCCATCATCCGCTCAGTTGATGTAGCGCTGCCTTTAGGTGACTCTACAATGAGTGACAAGGCTATAGCTTCCTGGAACACAGAAGCCATTTACAACGCTGGGTGGTAACCATATAATCAAATAACGGGGTGATGTGGAGACTGCTATGGTGCCCCTGTTAACTGGGTGGAGAATAGCAAAAGCAGCGTCCATCCAGGAACCAAGCCTCCACCCTCTTCCCCGTGCCTCGCTGTGGTAAGGCGCTGTCCACCACTCGGAAACATCGATTCACGGCACGGAACAGCCCTACAGAGGAGATTGATTACCTGCGGTTGATAGGGCCGCTCAATCAAACAAACTAAGGTTCCTCTACTACTACTACTACTGCTACAATGGAAATATTTATTACTTCGGCCCACAAAAGTTGAAGGTTTTATATTCACCCCTGTTTAAGAAATATATCAAAGTTACTGATGGATTTTAGTGAAATTTTATGGACATATGGGCCACTGATCAAGGAATAAAGTTAATTAAATTCTGGTGTTGATATGAGCGAGTCCTGGTCGAAGATTTTTTTTTTTTTTTTTTTAAGATTTCAATAGGTAGTTGATGGGGTTCTATGAAATTATGTGGATATGGGGGTCATGGGCAAGGAAGAGTTTATTAAGTTTTGGTGGTGGCTGAGTTGTCTGGTGTAGGTGTTGGTGGAGGTATGCGTTCTCTTGAGTGATGTGTACTTCTTTTAGGTATGTGATCATTCAGAATGAGAATAAAAATGCAATCTGTATTATTTTCATTTTGAATATTATTACTTAGGAGACACGACAGATCATTTTCAAATAAAAATTCATATATCAGCAAAGGGTATAAACGCAAGCACACATACACACACACACACACACACACACACACACACACACACACACACACACACACATACATACATATATATATATATATATATATATATATATATATATATATATATATATATGTATACTATATATATATATATATATATATATATATGACCTGTTTTTATCTCTGGACATCACCTGCTCACTGGTGCACGCAACTGCACGCAATATTGCCTGCACACGCACCTCCAGGGAAGGCATCATCATTATCTATTACCATCATTATAATCACCATTACCATTTTCCTCCTCCTCATCATCATCATTAACAAAATACCACTGCTTACACCACCATGATGTGAGCATCATCATAATCGCCATATTAATCATCATTATCACAAAATTATCCTTAAAATATTTACCATCACTGTCGCACCAGAAATATCACCCACATACCAAAAACAATGTCAGTAATACTGTGCGAATAAGCGTTGTCTGTTTGTGTCTGTCCGCATTTAACACGCTAGGAGTTCGACGTGTACATCAAAAGATGGGGAATGACAAGCTGACAGTGATGGTGTAAATTATAATGGCATGGGGTCAGTTGCGAGCTCTCCAGGAACACTTTTGTGCCCGCTTTTTCGCCAGACATTGGGAACCCTCTACAGGCCATATTGCTGGATAGAATGAGCCGAAATATCGCCTGGGCATGCTCGTTATGTCAGAGCAGGTCCATGTCAAGTTTGGTGTCAATGCGTGTCGTTGGGACAAGTGATTAGCATTAGAACAGGATAATTATCACCACTGAAATCGTGAAAGCTGGAGTTGTAAATATAATACAGTACTATCATTAAAGCCTCACCGCAACCATGTCCATCACTTAGGTCATATAATTTCCACAAGTTTAACTGATTCTGAGAAAAACATCAAATGCCACTAGATAAGGATTTACAGCACCCATGAGTTGTCAGTGCTGCAGTAATTTATCTAAATCATTCACTCCGTCTCTTACCCTTTGAGTACAATTTCCACATCCGTTTCTTCCCTGCTGTACCCTTTCAAGCATTTCATCCTCCAAACTTCCATCCTTACTCATCACACTACCCAAGTACTTAAATGCACTCACATTTTCCTTTTCTTCATCATTCAGCCTCACTGTGCATTCAGTGACTTCATTTCTCTCGAAGACCATAACTTTACTCTTCCCTACATTGACCCTTAGATTCTGTTTCGTACACGGTCTTCCAAACTCATTCGCACAGCCTTGAAGTTCCCCTTCATCTTCACATACCAATACAAGTATCTCCTGCAAACAACAGAACAGGAAGTTTCCAAATGCTATCCTCTCTCATTAGTGCCGCTCCAACATCCACTGCCCTACCTTGTATATCTTCTGTAATCCCATCTATATACAGATTAAGCAACCATGGAGAGATGCTGATGCCAAATATTCTGTTCTGTACATTAAATCTCAGCCTTTTGACTGTAGTGTCGCCAAGGTTAACGCCTTTAATCCGATGAAGTCTTTTTGTAGTTCGTTATTTGTGTTCTATGGGTGATTTCATTTAACTCGGAATACACTTTTCGAATTGTGGCGGTTCGGGATAGCTTTCGTTGACCCCATCATTGCACTGTTTTTCCTGTAAGATGATTAAAATCGTCTGGAAAGTGCCATAACAAAATACGTCGTTACTCTGAAGGGATAAAAGAGAACAACAGCAGCAGCAGCAGCAGCAGAAGAAGAAGAGGAAGAAGAAGAAGAAAAAGAAGAAGGGTTTAAGTGTCTTCCTGAGTGCTAGCTCTAAAATCCTCGGCATAAACAATTTCTAACACATGTTAAGTTTTGTAAGTCGAAACAAAATCATTTGCATGATAATTCTGTAAAAAGTATGCATGAATTTTAATGGCTGATTTTGGAGAGAACACAAGAAGGCTGCGGATGCAAATGATCTCTTTTATTTTATGCTGATATCTGTCCAAGTAATATACATGTAAATTAGCTTAATTTAATTATCATAAGTGAGGGTAATGCAAGCTGTTTAAACTGTAAATCCTTCCCTCTTCCAGACCCCACCAAAGGTTCGTAATGCAAATGTACCTTCATTTGTTAGCGAGGACTCCGTGTTCCTGGGCCATAAAACCTGAGCGAGGAGATCCACAGTGTCAGCCACGCCGCCTCCACTCACCCACTCTAAATCTCCTCCTCTCGCAACACACGCCTTCCCCACCACACCAAGAGGTCTTTACCAACGCGTGTGATAAAGACTGCCGTCTCGGTCTTGCCAAGAGGGAGTTTCACCCAAAGCGACACTTGCCTGACCTACTTTCATACCCCGAGGTCAAGTATTGTAAACCCTGAATGGGTATATCCAACACAAAGCTTCCACAGGGCACAGCAGATGGATTGTCAGGCTTCACTGCTATCCCAATGATACTCTCGCACACGGACACCTTCAGTCTGCATCCTTTGCCTTAAAAGATTTATCTTTCTTCTCAGTACAGTGAATAGAATGTTGTCTCCTGAACGTCTTAACTCATTACAGCTGATTTTTAAAGTCCACGAAGTCAATCTCTCTCAAGTTAACTGAAAACACACGCTATGGTTTCAGTCTACTGCATAGAACCCTCTGGTTGGAGAATCCAGCAACCCAGAAGGTAAGAGTAAAAGCATCACTCATCAGCCATACCATGTTAAAGAAAACGGCTGCTAATCAAACACACACAAAACCACATCCAACTATTGTACAAATCAGCATCCCTTTATTTTCTCAATGCACTTTTTGGGCCCACTGTACGTTATTGAGCTCAATAAACTCACTGTCCATCTGTACTGTACATGACACCATACCCAGGATGGTTATGACAGTTCTAATTCTCTCACTTCATCCCCCAATACCTTCCTTTGCACCTAAGCCTGCAGATCTTTAAGGCTGTCTTGGTAGTGTTTTAGAGAGAGAGAGAGAGAGAGAGAGAGGTGGAAACTGTAAGAATGCAGTGAATATACTCCACTTGTGGCTCATCTAATATACTATAGCACTAGCCGTGTGTGTGTGTGTGTGTGTGTGTGTGTACAAAAGAATTCAGAAATCTTTTTTATGATTTTAACCCTACTTGGGGGATAGCTTGAGGGACGGCCAAGAAATTAAGCCTATTTAGTCAGAGGTCAAGGTCATAATATTAGGTCAAAGGCTGATATGGCAAGGTCAACTTAAACTTTTCCTTTTATCCGATTTAGACCAAACATGGTGAAATGTTGAGGATATGGCAAGAATGATCGGGTTCAATTTTGAGAATAATCAGTCAGATGTCAGGGTTAGAGGGCAAGGTCAAAGCCTTACTCGAGTGCCAGTGTATGAACAAAATAAGTAAGACAGTTTTTATCTCATTAGCATGTGGAGTCACATGGAGAGACAGACTAACAAATAAGGAAGTGAAGGAGCGTTGTGGTGTGGATGTGGATGTGATAGGAAGTGTTAGAAGAAACACACTGATGTGGTTTGGCCATGTGGAGAGGGTGGAGAGTGAGAGACTGGCGAGGAGAGTGTATGTGAGTGAGGTGGAGGGTGAGAGAGGGAGGGGAAGGCCAAGGATGAGACGAAAGAATGGAGTGGAGAGATATATGAGAGAGGGAGTTGTGAACTGGGAGCGGTGCAGTGGAACGGCGGGGAACAGGGCGACGTGGAGGCGATTTGTTTGTGGCCACCCCGTAAGGGATTGCGTCTGGCAATAGATAGATAGATAGATAGCATCAAACTTGGTGGAAGGGTTAAAGGTCGGACAAAGGGCTGACCAGATGTTTTTTAGAACACTTCAATGGTCAAGGTGACAATGGAAGGTCATTGAAAAAGTTTGTACTCGACTTAGATCAAACAATGTGGGAAAGTTCAAGGTAATTATAACAGTCAAACGTCAAGATCGCTGGGAAAGGTAAAAAAATTAAGATCACAGGATAGGATCAGCTCTTACAATTTCTGATTTGGATCAATCTTGGTGGAGGGGTGAAGGGTCAGGCAAGAAAGAAGTAAATTTTGAGAGCATTCGGTCAAAGTCAAATGTTCGGGTTTAAGACAGATTGATAGACGCGGGTGTTGTGCTAAGTGCCCCCCCCCCCCTTGTTTTTTCTTTATGTTGTTTTTGCCACTCTTGTTGTTGTTGGCAGCATGAAGTCAAAAACCATCTAGGTACTGAGATATATTCGAAACTGCAAAATATCTACAGGGAAATTTAGACGTTACAACTTTTCAAACTTGAAGGTACTTTCGTTGACTACCATTATTGTTGTTGTTGTTGTTGATACTGTGTTCTGAGGCTCATCTCGACGTGAATCCTGTTGGCTTTAAGGTAAAGTTGCCTTTCTCTTACAGTCCCCCTTCCTCCCCTCGGGGGATGAGGAGGTAGCTGAGGGGCGTCTGTATATCTAGGTACTGTACATACCTTCACTACCCAATCATATCAGTGGGAACAACGATGGCTAGTGGTCTGCATTGCTGCCAGTTGTAATACAGATTGTGTTTTCCATAAAAGTCAGGTATTTTTCCTCTATATATGTTGTGCTTGAGCTGGAGTGTGTTGCGGGAGGGAAGGGGAGACACGGAAGGAATGCATGCTGGACAGAGAGGAGTGTGTGAGATGAACTGGTACTGTGATGGAAGGTGGGCAAGGCGGAGGTTGTTGGCAGTACATGCTGAGAACAGGGCTTGTTGGTTAGCCAGTAAAAGTGTAAAGAACATTTGGATTGTGGCATAAGGTTTTCTCCAACAAGAATTATAACTAGAAGGAAGAAAAACAAGTAAATCCACTCTTATACCACACTTTGGAAGTAATAGTAACTGTGTGTGTGTGTGTGTGTGTGTGTGTGTGTGTGTGTGTGTGTGTGTGTGTGTGTGTGTGTGTGTGTGTGTGTGTATGTTTATTAAATTGCTACGAGATGTCTTCAGTGCTAAATAATGGATATATGAAATATTCGGTGATCGCCTACACCATACGTGCAGTTGGAGTGATGTCATTTTTGGTGGAAATTACATGGCATTGTCGTCCCCGCCCAGTACGTCTACTTTGAAGACTCTCAGAGAGAAATACATTTTACTTGTAATTTAACCAGACGTGTGAGATATCGTGTACCGGATTTATTTTCACAATGCAGAAATATACTTTCCGTGCAGACCCCGACGAATAGCCTACACGTAGTGGCTCTGTGCTCCCTGGATGGGGTGAAGCTGATGCTGAGTCCACCTGGAAGCTTAACTTCGTATTCCTAAACCTCGCCTTAGGGAAGGATCCTGTTCTGATATAAGTGAGACGTTGTCTACCACGGGGAAGCGTCGGTTGCCTGAACAGTGTATGTACCGTACTTTGCAATTAGGACAGTCCCACAGAAGCAGTTTTGTTATTAATTTGGTTGACTGATCTGCTGGGCCAGACTGACAGGGGCTAAGCAACAACTTTCCATGCAGGTCACCCTCACTGCATTCGATATTTCTGTATGTGTGTGTACCATAGGGGTATTTGCCTTCTTAGTGTGACTGGTAAAATATATGGTAGAATACTCTTTGATAGGGTTAGGCATATGACAGAGGAGCTAGTTGGAGAAGAACAAGGGGGATTTAGGAAGGGAAAAGGGTGTGTAGATCAGATATTTGTTCTAAGATGTTTAGTGGAGAAGTATCTAAAGAAGGGAAGGAAAGTGTATGCTGCCTTCATGGACTTGGAGAAAGCTTATGACAGAATAGATAGGCAAGGTATGTGGAAGGTATTAAGAATATATGTAGTGGAGGGGAAACTGTTGAGTGAAGTGAAGATTATGTACGAGGGAGCTAGGGCTACGGTGCGAGTGGATGGTGAGCTGAGTGAGTTCTTTGATCTCAATGTGGGACTGAAACAGGGGTGTGTGATGTCTCCATGGCTGTTTAATATATATATATATATATATATATATATATATATATATATATATATATATATATATATATATATATATATGGGGTTGTAAAGGAGGTGCAAGGTAGGGCAGTGGATGTGGGGGTGGCCCTAATGAATGAGGGTGATATTTGGAAGCTTCCGGTGTTGCTGTTTGCTGATGATACAGTATTGTTGAGTGAAGATGAATGAGAGTTGCAAGGTTTGGTGAATGAATTTGGGACAGTGTGTAGGAGGAGGAAGCTGAAAGTTAATGTAAACAAAAGTAAAGTTATGGTGTTTGAGAGGAATGAAGTCACAGAGTGTGCAGTGAGGTTGGATGGTGAGGATACGGAGAATGTGAGTGCATTCAGGTACTTGGGTAGTGTGATGAGTAAGGATGGAACTTTGAGGGATGAAGTACGTGAAAGGGTACAGCAGGGAAGAAAGGTTGTTGGTACACTGAAAGCAGTGCTGAGAAATAGGGAGGTGAGTATGGAAGTTAAGAAGTCACTGCATGATGGTATTGTGATCCCTACCCTGACGTATGGAAGAGAGGCGTGGACCTTGCAAGAGGGGAACAAGTCAAGAGTGAGAGCAGTGGAAATGAGTTACTTGAGAGGAGCATGTGGAGTGACGTGGAGGGACAGGTTGACGAATGAAGAAGTGAAGGAACGTTGTGGGGTAGATGTGGATGTGGTTGAAAAGATTAGGAGAAATACACTGAGGTGGTTTGGACATGTGGAGAGAATGGAGAATGAAAGACTGACTAAGAGGGTGTCTGTAGGTGAGGTGGAGGGAGGGAGAGGGAGGGGTAGACCGAGGATGAGGTGGAGGGATGGAGTTGAGAGGTATATGAGGGAGGGGGGGGTGAGTTGGGGGGAGGGTAGTCAAATGGTGGGTGACAGAGTGATTTGGAGGCGTTTTGTCTGCGGCCACCCTTTGCGGGATTAGGGCGTCGGGCTATAGATAGATAGATAGATAGTGTGTACTATGCAGGAGAGATATAGTGTTATTTCTATCACTATTAGATAAATACGTCTTAACCCAGGTATTTGTAGCCAGGACATTTGTCATCTTTGATTTCTGCTACAATGCAGATGACAGCCATGATCTATATTTTCTTATTTTAGAAGTGCTTGAAAGAGGATAAGATGGTGACGATGATGATGATGACGATGATGATGATGATGATGACTGTACATCTTTATGACAAATTTGAAATAAACTCAGTCCATTTCGCCTCAACAGTAGTTCGTGTGACGGTTCATAAATAAGAGAACCTGATGGGCGTGTGTGAGATCAACAGAGCGAGATCAGTACACGGCTGTTAACATGGAAATGATGCTACCTGGCTGGTCTGTCTATCTATCTATTGTCAGACACCTTAATCCCTAAGGGGTGGCCACAAACAAATCGCCTCCCTGTCGCTCTGTCCACCGCCATTTCATTGTCCTGCTCCCAGCTCACACACCCGACTCCCATGTACCTGGCTGGTGCACACGCATTACCTGCCTGGTTGAACCTTCCGGAGAAACTGGCATACTGCACCTCTCTCTCTCTCTCTCTCTCTCTCTCTCTCTCTCTCCAGACTCATTTCCCTTTGGTTTCACGTTACATTCGTCCCCGCGTTTCAAGCCAGCCTATTTCCCCCTGATCGACCAGTAGATTCATTGTCTTTGGTTCACTTCAGCAGCACTATTTTTTTATCTCATTGTTAGCTTTATCACTTTGACGCATTTAGGGGGTATCGAAATTCTCACCAGTCAGCAAGTATGGTTTTCTTTATAACTTTACTTTTATACACTATTCACTTACCTCACCTCCATTTCCATTCATGCGTAGTCTATCACTCGCCATTTATTCCACTGGTCTTTCTGTTCACATTCTTTCTTTACAGTGTGCGGTTTACCTATTTTCATTCATATTCCACTTAACACTGTCCACTTACCTCACTCCTCTCTTTATTCATATTATTTTTCAGTCCCGCTTACTTAGCCCATCCCAATCGCCACTCAGTTTATTTCTTCACAATATCCACCTACCTCACTCTCCTTCCCATTCATGATATTTGTTAGGACTTTTCACTCTCACTACTCCACGTTCTGTTCATAGTGTTTCTGACAATATCCATTTACTGAACCCACATTTCTTTATATCTGTCTATCTGTCTACCTATCAAGCAATCTAGTTCTGTATCTATCTATCTACTGTATCTATCTATAAACATTTTCCCTATTTCACTATTCTTCACGTTTGTCGCTCCAAACTCATTTTTTTTCCTGCCTCCCCAGAACGCCCTTTTCCCCGATTTTTTACTATTTGTCAATCTCTTATTCTAGTAATCTCGGAGAAGTTGAAGCACTGGAATAACTCATCTCAGACGATATTAATTATTCAGATATGAGCTATACAGTGTGTAGATGTCCGTGGCAATCTAATAAATTTCTTGGGCAAAATATGTTTCTCCACACCACCCACCTGTCTGTCATACATATCAATACCCTTCCTCCCTCACCTACAGTAACATCTCTCTCTTCCCTCCCTCACCTAACACCTCTCTCTTCTCCCTAACCTAACACCTCTCTTTTCTCTCTGTCACCTAACACCTCGCTCTTCCCTCCCTCACATGGCACCTCTCTCATCCCTCCCTCACCTAATACCTCTCTCTATCCTCCCTCACTCAACACCTCTCTCTTCCTTCCCCCAGCTAATACATCTGTCTTCCCTTTCTCACCTAATATCTCTCTCTTCCCCTTCGCCTAACATCTCTCCCTTCTCTCCTCATCTAACACTTCCATCTTTTCTCACTAACACCACTTCGCTTTTTTTCATCCCCAGTTTAGCACTAAGCTGTTCTTCTGCCTCTATCTCGCTCCCTAGATTCCTTTTCTTTCCACACACATACCATTCATCACATATTTCAATGTGAGTGGATGGCGAGCGCCCCCACCTACGACAATATATATCTATATCTATATCAATATCCATATCTATCTATCTATCTATCGGATATACATAGTATATATATAACATACATATATATTATATATATAAATACAATATATATTATATATATAAATACAATATATATATATATATATATATATATATATATATAAATATCTTATATATATATATATATATATATATATATATATATATATATATATATCAAAGTCTTTTAATCTGGAATGCAGGGGACATAGGGAGTTCCGGATTATATAAGATTACGGACTGGTGGAAAGGCCCTCTGAGCAGTCCCCTAAACACCTCCCAAACATTTAAAAAATAAATAAAATTACAGTAATACGATCTTTTTCCAACTCACTCGTTAAGTGTAGTGAAGTTGTAGATGTGTTGTAGGTGTATTCCAGGTAAATCCAAGGCATCAGTAGTGTTGCAATGCACATAAACCCTAGGGGCCATATTTACAATACTGTACCATACTACACCTCTGTATACAGTACAGTACAGTACAGTAGCAAGTAACTTATTTTATCTGGATTTACTTTATTCACTTTTCCTTTTCTTGGTGGGGTTATGGGAGCCATCACGAGTCACAATAAGCGAGAATTCCGTGAAAATTCCTGGCGTAAACCACACTGGGAAAGGTGCAATGGCAGACTACAAGCCTTGCTACATGAGGGACTTTGTGAGTGGTGGCGTGGGTACGAAAATAGACGGTAGGCTCAACCGTACTGTCATTTTTTCCCCCTGATAGCTCGGAGTATAAAGTCCTAACCATCAGGCTTTCCAAACCATCAGATTCCGACTTAAAGGAATTTGATTGTGTGTGAAGAGAAAAGTCGAAACACCTATTGCTGCACATTCCTGCGTGTCGTGGTTTCCGTCAATATCGCGCCGTCACATCGCGCTCGATCGCCAAAATTTTTGTTTGATATTTTTCTGACACTCCCGGGACTTACCTGAACCTAATGCGAAAAGAATTAGGTCGATAGCTATTACCATTCTCGTGAAAGAAACGAACAAACGCACAGACATACACATTTTGGTCTGGTTGAACAAAACCTATTGTAAAGGCAGCCACGGAGATGTATTGTTTCAAGGTGACACAAGTATGACTGTAAGTGAGAGGGATGGAACATGTGGACAAAAGTAGTATGCTATGTACAAAGGGTAGGACATGTGGGCAAGAGATGGGTTAGGGAAAAGGGAGAAAGGTATTTTGGTCTGTGTAATAGGCAGAGATGTGGAGGCAGAGGGAGAGGCAGCAGCAAGATGAGCAGTATGACAGTTGTCGGTGAGAGTCAAAAAGACATTGTTATATGGATGGGGATGCATGTTAGCAAAAGATGTAAATACGCAGTTATGGGCTAGCGCAAAACGTGATAATGTTTATTAGAGTCAGTGACTAGAAGAGCAAGAGAGAGAGAGAGAGAGAGAGAGACTCACGTAAAAAATATATGGGCAGGACATAATACAGAGTAAAGGATGTAAAGAAGAAAATGGGTAAGATATAGGTGGGAGGGAAGGGTATAAAAAACATATAAATTTGATGGCAGACCCTTTAAGGTCCTTAGTCTGTAGGGAATTATAAAGCAACTAACCTGGGATACAAAGTAATTGCGTATTCTGCACAATCACTGTTACCTCATCCCCCCATCTTTACTCATTTTATTTACCAACCTATAAAGATCTGATGGACATCCAAGTTGAGTGGTGAAAGCTGTCCATAGCATGATACCCTGGCAGCTTTGTAGTTACCAACATGAACCACTCATTGACCATGACTGTGATGCCGTTTGCGCAAACACAGCTGCGGACACGATACTGGAGAAAATAATAAATCAACTGAAATTCCGCAGAGATCACTTGCATGAAATTTAGATCATTTGAAAACATAAAATACGCGTGACAAGTGCTTGCGCCAATGTTAGTGCCACATCAGTAAACGACGTCAGAATTTGCCTTTTACGAGGGACATTATCACGTTTGCTAACAACAGCAGATCATATCACAACACACATCAACACGTTATCAAAACTTTTCATATTAGGATGGTAATGCACTCATTAACTTTATGAACAACGCTCGTATATTCACAACTAACGTTATGGCCAATTTGGCTGCAGCTGCCGTGAAGTTGTATTGTTGCATGTGAGAGAGTCAGGGAAAACAGCTCAAAATCCACACACACCCTTACTATCTTGCAATTTTCTAACATCATCATCATCTTCATTATCTTCATCCCGCCTTATTTTCCCACTGACAGATGGAGTGAGGTGGGGTCCTGAGAGCAAGGAAAAACGAAAACATGATCGAGAAGAGAACTAATCATAATAAAATAAAACAGACGTGCAGTTTCTTCTACACAGAGCGAAAACATGGAAGTTGCTTACCCTCTCCTGTGATGTGCATGTTGATTTGAAAGAATTACAAAATAATATTAATGTGTTATGTAAAAGCCACATGGGTGCAGTGGTGGCATATGTGAAGGGGTGGTATCCCAAGACACACTCAGCGTGTCATATAGCAGTAGTAGTAGTAGTAGTAGTAGTAGTAGTAGTAGTACTTAGTAGTAGTAGTAGTAGTAGTAGTAGTAGTACTTAGTAGTAGTAGTAGTAGTAGTAGTTAGCGGATGGGAGCCGTTCTACAACATGTACTAAGATGTCAAAGAGATAATATCTACCCTCCATCCCCTATTTTGTATCCTTTTTAAGTTTTGGAGGGAGTGCTGACCCCCTATCTATCTATCTATATACCTAGGCTGCTTCCCCCAAGGCAAGGGAGGTAGCCGAGACAGGACGACACACTCCCAATCTACTCATCCACTCAGACACATTCATTCTCATCTTAGCCCCAAGGGGAGAAGGGACAGATCCTCACTGCACCACACCACACGAGAGTCAACTGTGCAGTGCAATCAGTGACATCCGCAGCAGGACCCGACAGCAGAGCTGGTTTACCCCTGCACCTGACTTGATCAGCTAATCAGACCAAATGCGGGAGAATATCTCCTCAGGGCTGCGTCATCATTCATTCATTTACAATATCTCTCCAATCATTTCTATCACGCACAGCCACTCTTCCTTGCTCAACCGACATCCCTCTCGCATCCAATGCTCTCTTCACACTGCCCATCCATCCTATTCGTGGTCTTCCTCTCAGCCTTACACCTCTCACATCAGATCTAGTTATCTTTTTCACCAGTCGCTCATCATCCATTCTCTCCATATGCCTAAACCATCGCAACACACTCTGCTCAACTCGATTAGCCATCTCCCGCTCAACTCCAGTTCTTCGCACTTCATCATTTCTCACTCAATCCATACACATCACTCCACACATACTCCCAGACACCTCATCTCCATTACATTCAAACTTTTCCTCTCTGCTACACCCATATTCCATGTTTCAGCCCCATATAATGCAGTTGGTACCACAACACCCTCATACAACCTTCTCTTTACATCCATTCTAAGCGAACAACATCTAAACTCTTTTTTCATTCCTCCCAACACCTTTCCTATTTCATTCATTCTAAACATCACTTCTGCATCTATTCTTCCATCCACAGCAACTTGTGACCCTAAATACTTGAAACACTCCACCTCCTCAAGCAATTTACCATTCAAAACTATATTCATCCTCCTACCATCTACCAACCTCGTACACTTCATCACTTTAATCTTATTCTCATTTACTTTCAATCTCCTCTTTTCACATATCCTTCCAAAGTCCTCTAGCAACTCAATCTCTCCTATGAATCAGCCACCAGTGCAGTATCATCTGCAAACAGCAGCTGCTTTAGATTCCACTCTCCACCATCAACATTCACCAGACTCAGACCTCCACCTGACATTCTTGCATTCACCTCCCTTACAACACCATCCATGTAAATATTAAACAACCTAGGCGACATCACACATCCCTGCCACAGACCCACTCTCACAGGAAACCAGTCACTTACAGTATTTCCCACTCTTATGCACTCTGCTATTTACATAAAAACTTTTCACTCCTTTTGGCAACCTACCATCAAACCCATACAATCTTCAAACAGTCCACAAAGCCTCCCTATCAATTCTAGCATACGCTTTCTCTAAATCCATGAAATCCAAAACACATCCTTACCTTTCGCTAAATATTTTTCAAACACCTGTCTTACAGCAAACACCTGATCCACGCATCCCATCCCTCTCCTAAAGCCACACTGCTCATCACCAATCACTCCCTCTGCACCCTCTCTAATTCTTTTAATTAACACTCCACCATACACCTTACCTACAACACTCAGCAGACTGTTACGAATTCGCGCGAGCATATTTATAAATTCGTGACATTTTTTATCAGTGGGAAAACCACGAATTCTGGTGGAGTTCCCACTGTGTATCGCTCAGTTCAACCGTCCTCACGTTCACTCGGTTGGGGCAGTTTTCAGAACATTTTTCACTGTTTCATAAGTGATCATCCTTGTGTGTGACATTACCGCCTTTGCTGAGTGATTTATTGTGAGAGTATATCTCTCACTTCCTTTCCGTTGACCATTGGAGCAAACACGGCAGGCCCTTGCCCTCTTTCATAATTCGAACATAGTCAGGCTTTGATCGTCGTGAGAGCAGGTTCGTGCCCAGCATGGAGCAGTGTCGCCACAGTGAGCTCCTGAAATCTCCACCTAGACAGTGAATCAGCAAAGAGGTTTAGCGTATTGCAGCGTCCGTCCTACGTATTGGCGCCCAGTCATTCTGCTTAGCCCCCTCTACTGACCAGTATTTCGTTTCGTTTTCCCTAGGTTTAAGTTTAGCTTTTGAGTGAGCGAGTGAGTGTACTTCCCTTGTTATTTTGAATTCATTTTGAGACTCATGTAATGGAAAATTAATTAGAAAAAAAAAATTATTTGTGATTAATTAAGTCACAGTTTTTTCTTTGAGCTCAGTGTAGTTAAAATCATGTTTTATTTCTCCATATTAAGCTTATTTTAGTTGCTGCTCCTAGTTCGCACAAACACATTACATTATTCATACCTGGTGCTTAGGCCAGTCCTTTTGTATTAAGCTTAAATCCGTTGTGCCAGCCAGGAGTTAATGCACTGGCAAGAACCTGTTTATTATTAATAGTATTAGTTATTGATTATCAGGGGTGGAGTCACTTTCTCGAGAGGCTAACAGTACTACAAACAGCACTCGTGAGTAATTAGTCTCTGCTGTGTACTGTTGAGAAAGTTTTAAAATTCTCATCCTTAGAGAATCGGCGAAGTAAACCGAAATAAAGTAAAACTGCTTGATTTCACAGTCAATTCTTTGTCTCTATTTTCGTGCAACATTTTTAACATTATTAATTTTTATAGTTACATAACCCCATGACATCTGGCGACCTCATTCCAGGATATTAACTCCTAGCTTTAAAGTTATTAACGAGATAATACTCACTCACTCATACTTAGGTATTTATCATTAAAGTCTATAGGCACTGTCTTACTGGTGATTATTGATTCATTTTTATTAATTTTACGTACTAGCTTTCACAGTCAATTGTTTTTTTTATTTTCTCTCTTTACCAGTTAACTAGATAAAACTGGTCACCATTAACCTGTGCCTATATTTTTTACTCTTGATTATTGGCATTTCTCTGCAAAATAGCAGTCAGTTCTTAGTCTTTAGTTCACTCAGACTGAGTTAGCATCATGACTACTAATGTCTATGTACTGGAAGCTAAAGATATGGGGCTAAATTAGTGACCCCGAAAAAGTCAGAGTATATACTCTCTCGGTTTAGTCACGAGCAGCAACGTGAGAATGATGCTCACGAAGAGCGTCGAATCCAACATGAAAACGAGCGAGAACAAAGCGAGTATGAGCAAAAACAACGCGAGTACGAGCAAGAATGCGAGAGAGAACGTGAATACGAGCGAGAACAAAGAGAACACGAACGTGCCGAGCGTGAGGCAAGTGAAAAACATGAACTTGAGATGCTGAAGCTCAAACCAGACTCCTTGGCTTCAGACACATCTGATGCAGCTGGCCCAAGCTCCACGAGCGCTCTTCCTGCACATGTTCTGGCGACCCCACACATTATGCTTCCTCCATACAAGGAAGGCGAGTGAATCGAGCCATTCATAGATCGTTTCAAAGACATGGCTCAGCTGTACCAGCTGGATGAGGCAGCTAAGCAGCTCCAGTTTCTTAGCTTGTTTGAGGGCCCTGCCCTCGATATTCTCCACAGATTTTGTGGAGACAATCTCACGAATGAGATGATGAAGGCCGAACTCATCAAAGCGTACAGTCTCACAGTTGATGATGCCAAGAGTCAGTTTATGAGGACGCATTTACAAGAAAAAGAGAGTGCCGTTCAGTGTCTTGATCGGCTTACTGCTTACTTAGATGAGTGAATGGAGAAAGATGAAACTCCTTCCACGCGTGAGGGGATAATTGACCTTATGCTGCGCACACAGCTAGAAAAGTCATGGCCTGCTGTACTTATGGCTCAGCTTAAGATCTGCCAGGTAAGGGATGCCAGCCAAATGGTCGAGAAGGCTGATGCATTCTTCACTGCATACGGGTATCAAACTCGTAAGCAACACACCTGGAACAGGAAAGCTGACAAATCTGGGAAACCATCTCAGACTGAACCCCAGCAACAAGGCCGTTATAATGGCCAAGGTCCAAACGGAAAGGACCAGGGGCTAAACACTCAGAAACCTCAGTGGAAGTGGTACAACAAGTACCCTAACCAGCAGCAGTATCAGCCACGCAATCAAAGATCGGGACTATCCTTTTCAGCACCAGCTCAAGTGAATCGGAGGCAGGAGGCAAACGCAGCCTTCATTCCTCAACAGCAGCACGGTGGTGTTGTCCCCAGCAGTATGGGTACCTCCCCACAGTTCACTAGTCCCCCAGCAACAGTGAACCCTCCTCCACAAATGGTCAATGCTCCATCTCCCCAGACAGTGAGTACGACCCCTCAGGTATCTAGTTCTCAGGGCACCATGTTTGCCGCATCATTCATTCAGCAGCCTCATCAGTGGCTGGCTGCTTCCTCCACAGGCCCTCCCACAGGTAACAGTGCCTTCCCTTGTTCAGCCAGGGTTTGTGGGAGGCATTCCTGTAAAGGTCCTGAGAGACAACAGTTCCTCAGGTTGCTCTGTCAGTCAGAGTCTAGTTCGGCCTGAGGAATACACAGGTCGACAGATCCAAGCTCAGCTTATTGATGGATCAGTGAGATTGTTCCCTGAGGCACGTATCCAGGTGGCATCTCCATTTTACACTGGTACGACAGTTGCAGTTGTCATGCCAGAACCTTTGTTTGACCTTATCATAGGCAATATTCCAGGTGCCAAGTATAGTTGCACCGAACATGATGCTACGCAGACTTCAGCTGCAGAAACATGAGCCATGGCTGAGGCTCCAAACTGTGTCACCCCAGTGACCATTGCATCGCCGCCAGATCTGATGTGTAGCCAAGTTGTTGTCCAAGAACAACATTCTGACCCGACACTTGCTGCCATGTGGAAGAAACAAAAGGGTAGAGTGTTAAGTATTCACGGGGAGGTCGAGCCAAGTTCCTTCGTA
The DNA here is from genome assembly GCF_032717465.1 of Coenobita brevimanus. NCBI lineage: Eukaryota > Metazoa > Arthropoda > Malacostraca > Decapoda > Coenobitidae > Coenobita > Coenobita brevimanus. Next base: position 6,992,311 of record NC_136959.1, read on the forward strand.
AACAAGGACGGCTCTACCGTGAGTCACGAACACCCCAGGGCAAGGTTTGACTGCAGTTCATTGTTCCCACAAAGTACCGCCAAGCAGTGTTAGAATGAGTTCATTGTTCAGCCTCAGGAGGTCACATGGGCAAAAGGAAAACCCAGGGCCGATTCCATGCTGACATTTTCTGGCCAGGAATGGGACCGGAAATAGATAGTTTTGTGCATTCCTGCAATGTGTGTCCATGTACCACCAATCAGGGACATGTCCTTCCTGTACCATTCGAATCCACACCCATAATCTCTGAAGCAGTTGAGAGACAGGGCAGTGGTAATGTGGGTGCAGACCTGATGTCTCGCCTGTTGGCCCCACAGGACACATCATGTCCAGGGCCTGTACTTACATATGTAACGTAGGTTAAGGGGAAAGTTCGAGAATGCCATAGGGACAATCCGAGGCTGTGTATGGATTACCTTGTGGAACATCTTGAGCTGTGGGCCTCTCAGAGGATTCTCGGAGAATGCACATTATCCACATGAGTGTTCACACCCACAGTGGGTGTTAAAATGTGACCTGCCCAAGATTGCATAGGAATTCTCAGCTTGCCAATGTTAATCGTAAGTGTAGAGTAGGGTTTAGCCAGTAAACTGGGTCCTAGCAAATTGCAGTGTTTGATGTCCTGCACAGATGCCCAGTTTTTGCTCAGTTTGACCACGTTTCCTGGTTAAAAATAATGTAGGTTTAGGGTTTAGCCAGTGAACTGGGTCCTAGCGAATTGCAGTGTTTGATATCCTGCACAGGCACCCAATCTTTTCACTCACTGACCACGTTTCTTGGTTAATAATAATGTAGGTTTAAAGTTTAACCAGTAAATGGGGCCCCTTTGGCTTAGCGTTTGATGTCCTGCACAGACACCCAGTCTTTTCGCTCAGCTCCCTGGGACTACGTTTCCTGTTTAATAATGTATCCATTAATAGAATAATGGTGTACTTTTGTAACATAAGTAGTGATTGCTAGGCAGAGAGAGAGAGATATGACACTTTTGATGCTCCACTTTGATTGCTTTCACAGGTGCAGCTGGTGGGTGCGACATTGTCGTGCAGATCAGCTGATCGTCGTCGAATGCTGCTGCCTCTTCTCTTCTGCCTCGTCATCTTTATTTACTATTGATTTGTATCACATAATTTTACACATAGGCACAGGTACACCACAACTGTCACACCTACACCGTGTATTACACACATCATGCTACATAACAATTAAATGTTAATGTAAATGTAGCGAACTTTTCGTTCAGTTTGACCTGAGTACAGGATTTTTCACCGTCGTCACGGAGTTTTTTCCTCAAGCTTGCTTCTATTAACATAAATACAAGGTTTTTATGCTCATGGGCAACTGTGATTTTCTCCTGTAGCAGGGTAGTACACACACAACAATGTGAATTTTGTGTGACTGACTTAGGATTTATATGTATGTATATCAAAATTTTTCTCTCTGAAGAAAAAAAAATTAGATTTTGTTGGGGTGTAATGTCACGAATTTGTGTGAGCCGAGGATGAGATGGAGGGATGGGGTGGAGAGGTATATGAGAGAGGGGGATGTGAGTTGGGAGCAGGGCAGTGAAATGGCGGGGGACAGGGCGACTTGGAGGCGATTTGTTTGTGGCCACCCCAAACGGGTTTGAGGCATCTGGCAATAGATAGATAGATAGATATTTATATATTCATGACATTTTTCATCAGTGGGAAAACCACGAATTCTGGTGGAGTTCCCACTGTGTATCACTCAGTTCAACCGTCCTCACGTTCACTCAGTTGGTGCGGTGTTCAGAACATTTATCACCGTTTCATAAGTGATCATCCTTGTGTGCGACATTAGCGCCTTCGCTGAGTGATTCATTGTGAGTGTATATCGCTCACTTCCTTTCCATTGACCGTTGATGCAAACACGGCCGGCCCTTGCCCTCTTTCGTAATTCGAACTTGGTCAGGCTTTGAGAGTCATGAGAGCAGGTTCGTTCCCAGCGTGGAGCAGCATTGCCACAGTGAGTTCCTGAAATCTCCACCTAGACAGTGAATCAGCAAAGAGGTTTAGCGTATTGCAGCGTCCGTCCTACGTATCGGTGCCCAGTCATTCTGCTTAGCCCCCTCTACTGACCAGTATTTCTTTTCTTTTTTCCTAGGTTTAAGTTTAGCTTTTGAGTGAGCGAGTGAGTGTACTTCCCTTGTTATTTTGAATTCATTTTGAGACTCATGTAACGGAAAATTAATTCATTGTGATTAATAAATTCACAGTTCTTTTTCTTTGAGCCCAATGTAGTTAAAATCGTGTTTTATTTCTCCACATTAAGCTTATTTTAGTTGCCGCTCCTAGTTCGCACAAACGCTTTACATTATTCATAACTGATACTTCGGCCAGTCCTTTTATATTAAGCTTAAATCCGTTGTGCCAGCCAGGAGTTAATGCACCGGCAAGAACCTGTTAATTACTGTTATTATTAGTTATTGATTGTCAGGGGTGGAGTCACTTTCGCGAGAGGCTAACAGTACTACAAACAGCACTCGTGAGTAATTAGTCTCTGTTGTGTACTGTTGAGAAAGTTTATAAATTCTCATCCTTCGAGAAGCGGCGAAGTAAGCCGGCATAAAGTAAAACTTACGGTACTGTTTGATTTCGCAGTCAATTCTTTGTCTCTATTTTCAAGCAACATTTTTAGCATTATTAATTTTTAAAGTCACATAACCCCGTGACACAGACTTATACCCCTAAAGCTAGTACATTCATACTTATCTCCCTTACCTTTATACAACGGACCCACAAAAGCACTTGCCCAGTCAATCGGCAACATACCTTTCACAAAACACATTTTCAACAATCTTACTAACCAGTCAACAATAGTCGCTCCACCACCTTTCAGGCATTCCATAGCACACCCATCCATACCTGCAGCTTTCCATGTTTTAATCTCCTTTACTGCCTCCTGCACTTCCTCCAGCATGAACAAAGAATCATTCAACTCTCGGAACACATTTATTCCTTGCACCCTTCCATGGAAACATATAATGCTGTGTTAAATGATTCCGACACAAGGAGGAAGTTCCTACAGTGTCAGAAAATACTTTAGTATGATCTTCCAGCTACCTGAACCTTGGTTACAAGTGAAATATTTCCCACCCACTAAGCGAATTCATTGTCCTCGAATTTTTGTACCACAGACGGGTCCTGTTTAGTCACCAACAGCAATGGTGCCAAGAAGGAACTGGAACAAAAAACTGGGCATCACCAACTGCACCCCCTACGGTCCTCGGCAACACTTTCGAGGCCTGGCCAGTGGCACCTTTGGAGGCCTGGCCAGTGGCACCTGACACCAGGTGTTCCCCCACTGACTCCAGGGGCAATAAGAAGCCCGTCCAGCCTTCACTAATTTCCTTCACTACGAGGGGGCTTGCTTCAATTGAATAAAATATTTTCGTAGTGAACAGAATGAATAGAAAATTATGTCACCGTACTGAGAAGGATAAGATATGGAAATTTTGTTATAAGGTATATCATAATTATTATACACCTTGCACTGCTCTCTGTTCATGAATTCTATAACTTTTATGCTTTTCCTTTTTTTAACTCTGGATGCCTTCCAGTTCGTGTTCTAGTGAAAAAGAAGTTTCTGTTGTTAATGATGATGATGATGATGATGATGGAAGACTGCTTTCGTTCTTGATTTTTTAATACTGTGTTATAAATGTTTTGTTGTATCTGTGGTCTTACGTTCTTATGCATATTCACGATAATTGTTATTATTTAAATGTGTGTGAGTGTGTGTGTGTGTGTGTGTGTGTGTGTGTGTGTGTGTGTGTGTGTGTGTGTGTGTGTGTGTGTTTACCTAATTGTGATATACAGGAAATGTCTGTGTGTGTAAGAGAGAGAGAGAGGGGGGGGGGGCAGTATGGCAGTGTTCTGGGAAGATTCAGCCAGGCGGGTAACACGTGCGGGTAATTAAAGGAGCACCACCGGCAGCATCACCTTGACCTAGACACCTGTGTACTGATCTCACTTGCTGGTCTCTGAAATGCCCCGGGATTCTCTTAGTGATTTACTCTTACTTTTTTTTTTTAAACTGACGTTGAAAAAAAAAAGTAAGTGACTCGTATCCATACCTGTCATACACATATCATTCAACACCATCATTACTGTACTATAATCTTCATGTTGTGTCCCAGGCAACTCCAATACAGGGAAGGCTACAGTAGAGTATTGCTCAGCTCTCAGCTCTATGAATCATAGTTGACGATAAGCTGTGGCCACAAATATTTCAGTAAATTTAAACGCATAACCATAAATATTTATCTACTTATCACCCAATCCATTTATTGTTTTCTCAGGAATATGGGGACCCTGGATTAGGTTACTCAGTCCCGACATAAGGCGAGAGTGACAGCCTCACTCGCCCCTGAGAGGCTGTATGTGAGGAATAAACCCCAACCACACCTCAGACAGAAACACTTGTCAGGCTCCATCCGCTTAGAGCATCTTAACCCACTAGACCAACAGGCGTCATTTGGTTATATCGTTACCACCCAGCATAATAAGTAACTTCCTAGGTTACAGACAGCCATTTACAGTAGATTGTGACTCCCTGTACAATAACCTGAAACCATTACTACATCGAGCTAGTGGATTGTACGCGCCCTCACCTACCACATGTCATAATGATAATATCAAAAAATTTATTCTACTGTGCACATGCTTATAAAAAACATATGCGCACTATTCGGTTGGCCCGCAGCACAAAAAAGACTGACTATTTGTGGCTTGTACAGTACAATATAACTCCTGGCATCCTAAGTCTGGTTCACGTGCAAATAGTTGTAATTTCTGTAAAGGGTCTTTGAATTCGGCGTACTGGTGAGGTCGAAGATGGCATTTAGTCTTAAACATGAAAGTACTCCATTTGCACTTGGACTATAAGCACTCCCTGAACATTTCCCATATTAAGTAATAGGTATTCGAAAAGCCTTACAGCAACGTAAACAAAGGCATCACAAGTACGATTATTATTGGCTACATGAGAGAGGATTTGTTTATTTTTTGTTCTAGTTATTCTTCCTCTTGGAGAAAACCTTTAACCTTACTATAATTTTGTTTCATACCTGCACCGGCCAATCAATTAATCCTGTTCTCAGAGTGTGGTACCAACTCCCCCAACCCTGTCCCACCGTCCATCACAGTCCCAGCCCTACTACACATTCCTCCCGGTCCGTTCTTTGCTCTTTTGCAAAGAAGGCATCAAAGAGAGAGCCAACTTCAATTTGCATTCATTGCGATATATCTGAATATATTGCATTCAAAAGACTGAGGAAGGGAAGTACCGGCAAAGGGATATACCGACTGTAGAAGATATTTCCAAAACTGACCTGGTGCTTACATGAATCAGTAAGGGTATCGGTTAATTCCTGTACAAGAGGTAGACAGAAAATGGATATGATTGTGCTGCTTGACTGGTGCCAAAAGTTCGCTGTAGTTATGGAGGGATGCAAGCAGACAGGTCAAAAGATAACTGGCCTCTAATACTCGTATAGCAATGAGAAAGAGATAAGGATAAAATAATGTGGCGAAAAAAGAAAGATTGAGGATTATCGTCCAGGAAATCAGAGTTGAGCAGACAAAAAAAAAAAAATGACTCCCACATGTTTAGAAGAGCTGCATATGGAGAGTTACTCAACACAGGATTTATAATCCACACACGGGCTAAGAAGACCACTGCATAAAGTAAACAGCTTTGCAGGAATCAAGAAAGTACGAAGTCGGCTTAGCACACCCAGTCTCGTGAGAGCGGATTTTACAAAATAAGTAATGTGATCTGTTCCTGATAGGTCCTGAGAAAAACATTATCTGAAATTATTGAGAGATGCTGTGTATTGTTGAATATAAAGAGATATTGTGGAAGATTCTGAATGGTCAAAAGATGTGGGAACAGAGTATCATATACAACATTTCTTGTTTTATCCAAATCGGAAATGTATGTCATCAGATCTTCACTGTACGAAAACCTTATCCCTTGAATGCTGAGGCAACTGCTCTGATAGACGCTGAGGGAAGCAAGTGGAAATGAAGGGTGGAGGCATTAGTGTACGAGGGGACAGGTTTAGATGAGCAGATCACAGTATCATTGATGAGCAGAAGGATGCTGGTGACAACCATCTGTGGTAAAGCTTCATTGAGAAAGGAGTATCACTGCTGAGAACATTGGAAGAACAACAGTGGCCATTTACAACAAGAACTATTGAATGGTCACAAATGAAACTAAAGACTAAGGCACAGGCAGAAGGATAGATAATGCCAAAGAGCATTTTGGAAAGTAAAGATTTTTGTCAGATATGGTTGAAATTTTTTAAATCTCAAGTACATTGACAAAGATTTCACTGAAGACGTGAAATGAGATGAAACGATCGGCACTGGAGCGCCCCTGGCAGCACCCTTTCTGGTAGGCAGAAAGGTTATGAGAGGAAAGATGCTTCGGAATCTTCCTGATAAGGATAGACTGAAAGACTTTATAATACTCGATACTAAAGCAAATTGGCAATAGCTAGAGGGATAGGGGCGGTCACCATTTTTGGGGACAGTAAACGTCTAGCAAAAAGAAAGGTATAAGTTGACAGACAAAGCAAAAAGAGTTTACTTAAAGAGGACAGTCGAAGGACCCCATAAGATCCATGCTCCTTATTAGCAGTGAGGAAAGTGAAGATATTTCAATTACAGGCATGAGGAAGTCATGGGGAGGGGAATGTAAGAATAGCCTCAGAGTCATCTGAAGTGGAATTAGAGAAGAAAATTGGAGTTCAGCTTTCTTAAGAGAAGAAATAGTTACAAAACTATCTCCACAGAAAAGAGGAGGAAAAAGAGGACGAATTAAGGTTGTTTGAGAAATCTTTGAGTTCGTGCTAGAAAGAGTGGGAGGAATATTAATTGGAGTGCTCGGAGCACTTGGAATGAATTACATTATTTTGAGTCTGAAAAAAAAAAAAAAAAACAAGCATGATTTTAGGTAGAACTAATAAAAAAGTACTTCAAGGTTCAGATGCCTCAGGTGCATTCTGAAACCCACCTCTTTGCTGTGGAAAGCATTAGAGCAAGCTTGATTTATTTTTTTATTTATTATTATTATTTTTGCATTAGTCTGCAGGTAGGAGAAAAGGACATATGCTGCCATGCCTGAGAGAATCATCTTCACAATGAGCAAACAACACTCAGATGCCTTTAGGCCATGAAAGCAATAATTATGGCCAAAAAAAAAAAAAAGAATTGCTGCCAGCAGGCTTTACAATCTGCAGTGCCAGAATACTTCTTGGTAGGGTACCAAGCCCTGGGGGGATAGGTTACTGAGATAAAACTGTGATCATAGGAGCCCAAAGGAGAGGAAAAAGTAGGACAACATGGTGGAGGTTAATTTTAAGAGGATGATCAAGTACGTTGAGACTCTCACCAAGGCACTCAGGGATACAAGTAGTTTGCTGTGCAAAGCGTTCTAGGTCATTAAGAACAGAAGGGATGTAGGCTTGTTCACCAGGTTGATCAGTGAATGGAGATGAGAGCCAGAGGTGGTCGTGAGCATTCAAATCATCTAAAAATACAGATTTCAAGAAAGAAATTGAAATAATGTCTTTCCACTTCCACTTTAGATGTAGAACAGTCACTGAATTTGTATAGTTGGTAGAAATAGGGGACAGGTGATGATCACAGCTATATTTTGCTAGAGAATGACAGTGTACTGAATTCTGAAGAATCAATTTCATGAATACAAAAGCAAGGTAGACTCTTGTATATATACAAGCAACACTCACCTTGGATTTAAAATGTGTGCAGAGAAAGTAATAGGATGCAGAGGCTTCCAATCAACAGGGTCAGGCAGCTGATTCTTGATAAGGAAAAGATGATGCTTTGAGGATGAGAGATGTTGTTCAACAGAAATGAAACTGAAGGAAAGGTCACGAATGCTGGAGAACTTAAAGGAAAGAGTGGATATCTTTTTCTTTTTTTTTTTATTCAAGGATGAAAGAACCAAGGCCAGGGGCCAGCAAATTGGTTCCACCAAGGGAAAAAAAAAAAAAAAGGACAAGAGAGCCAAATTCAAGAAGTGTTCATTTCAAGATGCCTGGACACATTGAGTTTTACACACTGGAGATCATAGGAAGTAGGAATTACAGACAGAGGGAGACAGTTCCAGAGTTGACTTATTGCATACATGAAGGACTCGGGGTAACGGTTAACTCTTGCATTAGAGAGTTGGACAGAAAAAAGATGAGAGCTTGTTGCCAGACGGGTGGTACGTGCCCGCCGCACTAGAGGAGGCACGCAAGCAGACAGTTCAGACGAGCAGTGGCTACTGAAGTAGCGACAGAAAAGAGAAAAAGATGCAACAGTAAGGCAAGGATACAGAGGCTGAAGGGAGCTAGTGAGAGGAGGAGAGTTGATGAGACGAAAAGCTTTTGACTCGACCTTATTGAGAAGAGCTGTTGTGGGGAGCCTTCCCACATATGAGAGTTGTACTCGACACAGGGGCGAATAAAACTCGTCACCAGAAGAGAGGCTGATAGTTAGGTCATTTATGGTGTCCCACTATACTAGAATGCCATATTGTATTGATGTTACTCAGAGTATTAAAGTAACTGATAAGCACAGCATACGAAAATGTATGAAGAGTAAACCGTTGCTTCTTAATAAAACAGTGTGGTACTTGCTTCTTTAAAGATTTTTTTTTAAACGTCAAAAGACTGAAGTGTGCTGCTTTTCGTTACCATGGAATTCTGTTTATTCGACTGGAGCCATAACGTTTGCTTCCAGCTGTTGCCGAAGGTGAATTCCATAGAATCGGAGAAAATATATTATGAGCATGCCTCCTACTAACATTTTAAAAGCATTTGTTATGGCTCTGATGGATCAGCAGACAGATCAAATGATTCAGATAATATGACGTTGAAAAGAAAGAGGTGATAACTCTTTCGGGCGGTGAGGCAGACTAAAGCTGTTCGTCAGTGAGCTTAAGGACAGTGTTAAAGCCCCACAATAAATCTATACTGTACAGAAAGTTTGTGTTGCGGTTACATTCTCCACGTTTACAATACTGAAGCTGTGGATCTGTGTGTGAGTCAGTCACAGGTCACTGCGATTCAGACAGCCTCTTGCCAAGTCTGGGAGGGTGGCCTCTTATACTCCACCGATGGAAAAGTCCACTCGACCTGATGGGAAAGTCGTGTGTTGCGAAAGAAAACATTGAGTGGAAAGTGGAGGATATCTGGCTGACACAGTGCCTCCCCCTGCACGGGTGTTATGACACGGGAAGAAATAACCCTCGCTAACAAACAGAGGGGCGTTTACTTCATGGCCATCTGATGAGATCTGAAAAGAGGGAGAATTTCTTATTTGAAGGACTTAGGTTAATGGTTTCGGGTAAGTTACGAGTATATTACTCAGACGAATGTCAGCACGATTATATACTGACAATTTTCAGGATCCTTTTGTCGTTAGCCAGGAGTAATGAGCGAATCACTCTCTGCAATCGAAAAAATCCCTGAAGGACGATTCATGGCTGTCTTTATAACTATCACTTTTGTTGTAGTAGTTTTACTTTCTTTTCAGTAATGCCTTTTCTGTTTTTCTCGAAAGTACTTATTCTTCAACACTTTTCTTTCGTTTTTGACCGAGATCGTATGCTGAAATTTTGATTATTTTTTTTTTCTCCATCTTCGGGATACAAACTGATAGACTTTTATGTATATGCGTTTGTCATTTCTTTTTAATCTCACATGCAGTACCGAGGTACCTTATTCTTCTTTTTTACTGAGGCTGTTTGTAGTTATAATTTAGATATGTTACATTCACTGCTTTTTAATGTTTAGGTATAGTGCATCCTGTAATTCTCTCTCTCTGGCCTTATCCTACTCTTTCTTTTTTTATTTTTATTTCATTTCGATTTCCCTCTTTCTATGAATGTATATTTTCTCGTTTTTGTTTTAAGCATCATGCAGAACGAATTATTGGTTTTATACATAAATACATATATACACACACACACACACACACACACATATATATATATATATATATATATATATATATATATATATATATATATATATATATATATATATATATAGTGGTAAGTGGGGGCGCTCACCATCCACTCACTCAGTGCAGTGCTGCTTTGGATGTCTGCCATTTCCTCTCTTCCATCCTTCCTCTTCTTTCTTTCCCTTACTCTTTCCTCTTTCCTCTACCTATGGGTGACTTTACACTCCCTCTTCTATCTTTCTTTCCATCATTCTTTCCTCTTCCTTCTACCTGTGGGTAACTTCAGTGAGTGACAAGCCAAATGGTTTCCTGTACACCAGGAAACCATTTACTACGCTGGGTGGTAACCATATAACCAAATTATGGCGCCTGGTGGTTTAGTAGGTAATTAAGGTGCTCCAGTCGGAATGAGCCTGTGTAGGTTTATATCCAAGGGATGATTGGGGTTTATTGCTCACGTAATGGCACTCAGGGATGAGTGAGGCTGGTCACTCTCATTTTAAATTCAGGATCAACTTGCCTAGCCCCGGGCTCCTACGCTCCTCACGGGGCGACATAGGATAGGATGATGGTGATTATGTACCGGTATATATATATATATCGGTATAAATTATATTGATTAACTCTGGAGCGTTAAGTCGAAGTTTCGTTATATACTGAATGTGTGGTTACTGAGGTTTGGTATCAGTGGGTACATACTGACAAAAGAAACAACTCAGGTGCATGTATTCAGATCCTCTTCACCTACCACAATAGTAGGTGGTTTTGTCATTCCAGGGTTATCTGAATCTCACTGAGGGTAGACATCGTTAGGTGCGCATTTCAGTGGTATGGACTGTATCCCTCGCCGTTGATGCCAGTCACTTTCCATCAGGAGTACCTTGTTTCCTCGTGGAACACCAGATCATTTTCTTCATTCTGTTTTACGAATAATGCAGATGAATTTCCTTAGTGCCCATTAATTCCAACTTTTGCACACACACACACACACACACACACACACACACACACACACACACACACACACACACACACACACACACACACACACACACACACACACACACACACACACACACACACACATGGAGTTGAAACGTCGAGGAATGTCTTATTTTCTTTTCCGTTTCTCCTACAACCCCACACGTTACACTCCTACACCTGCAGCCAACATCGCACATCTTCACTCTTTCACCTTTGCACCCTCCCATCATCACTGCGCATCTTCCATACTCGTCACATGTTAACCACGCACATTGATATTTTTACCTCCGCAAACCAATTCGCTTCCTCCAAACTATGATGACACGATTTTGCTGTCAAACTACAGTCCCTCTACTTCTAGACCGACTTCAAACTGCCATTCTGACACCTCATCCTTCACACTTTTACGTCCACACATTCCCTCTCTCACACTTCATTTACACTCCCTCACAACGTCGCATCCACTCCTTCATCCAATTATTCACCTCACATCCCGACACATAATACACGGTCACACACCATCCAAATTGTTTCCTAATGAGCGGAAATGTAATTATGCTATCCCAGTACGAATAACGCGTCGGAAATCACGGAGCTCTACCATAAACAGACTATCTTTTTCTATAATGTTTTTCGTGAATCATAAATACTGCTACTCAGTCGAATAGGCTATTTTATAGTTCTTTATTCATAAGCTAACCTTCCAGCATAATAGTGCGCAATCTTATTCTTTCACTGCTCGAGATGAAATTGCCGCGGCATTAATATAAGCAAAGAATATATCGAAGTGAAAATTCAGAGAGCACATAAGCTAACAGAAACTGGAAGAGATGAGCAGAGACAAGATAAATTAAAAGTAATCAAGTAGTATAAAACAAGTAAACGGAAAGCAGCCTCTTGTTAAGCAAGGGAAGAAACGAAAACTTTTACCTGGTAAGCTAAAAACCACGACTAAACTCCACCTCTCATGTTTTTCTTCTTACCCACCCTCTTGTTCATCTTCATTTACCCTTTTTGCTTTCCCCCTTCAATCAATGATTACGTCTCTTGCATTCTGCTTGTCTTCATTCCTTTGCTTTTTCCATAAATCTATTAGTCTGTCTTGTTATAGTTCTTACTTTCACATCCCAGGCTTTCACACATTATCGCTAATTTGTTATTTCCTCACCTTTCTCTGTAATCCAAGTGGGAAACGGAAAGCGGAGACGTGTCAAAAATATGGAAAAAAAAAAAAATGGAGAGTATTTGAAAAGCAACACGAAACAAAAGACATCAGCAGATGGAAGACATAATGAAGAAAAGGCAACACATAAATGTAGAAAATTATCATAAAAACAACATAAGAGGATATTCACCAGTCAGATTTATGGTGCCATGTACAGTTTTATTTTTAGGCTAAAGCTCGGGCGACTTAAGTCAGATGAGGAGAGACCTTCTCTCAAGGAAAGTCTGTCCGTCTATTGCCAGACGTGCCTTTCTCCCGTAAAGGGTGGCCAGAAACAAATCGTCTTCATGTCTCCCTGTCCCCCTGTCATTTCGCTGCCTTCCCCACAGCCTCACATCCCCATCTCTCATATACCTCTCCACTCCATCCCTCCTTCTCATCCTTGGCCTCAACCTCTTCTCTCTCTCTCTCTCCGCTCCTCCGCCTCACTCTCATAAACTCTCCTCGTTGATCTCTCGTTTTCTCCATCCTCCCCACATGGCCAAACCACCTCAGTGTTTTTCTCCTAACGCTTTCAGTCACATCCACATCCACACCAAAAAGCTCCTTTTACTTCATCATTTGTCAGTCTGTCTCTCCATGTATCTCCACAAGCTCCTCTAAAATAACTCGATTCCATTGCTCTCACTCTTGATTTGTAGTTCTTCCAACATGTCCAAGCTTCTCGTTTCCATACATTACAGGTTGGTATCACAATACTATCATGCAGCGAGATTTTTACTTCCAAGCTCACTTCTATTTCTATCACTATTTTCAAATAACCAGCAAGGTCCTTTCTTCCCCGTTGTATGTTTTCAAGCACGTCATCCTCCAAACTTTCATCCTTACTCTAAGTCCCATGACAATAAACCCAAGTATTTAAACACACTCACATTTTCCATTTCCTCACCATCCACCCTCACTGTGCATTCCGTGATTTCACTTCTCTGATGACCAGAACTTTACTGTTCTCTACATTTGCTTTTAGGTTCCGTTTCCTACATACACTCTCCTAGACACATTCACCAGGTCTTGCAGACCCCGTTCATTTTCTCTAACAATTCAATATCATCTGCAAACAACAGAACAGGAACTATTCAAACGCTGCCCTACCTCTCATTAGGGCTGCTCCAACATCCACTGCCCTACCTTGTATCTTCTTTTTAAATACCCCATTGCTATACAGATTGAACAACCAAGGAGACATGGCACATTCCCGTTCCAATCCAACATTCAGGACAGAAAATTTCACTCAGTTCACCATCCACACGCACTGCTGCCTTAGCATACTCTTCTCGGCATTCAACAGCTTCTGCATTTACTCCATATATTCTTAATATTTTCCACATTCCTAGTAATTCTACTGTCATATGGTTTCTTCAAATGCACTTAGGCCGCATACAACACCCTTTCCCTTCTCAAGAAACTTTTCCATCAAAGACCTGAGGATAAATATCTGATATACAATAACTTCTTCCCTTCCTAAAGCCTCCTGTTCTTCTCCAACTCATTCCTCTATTATTTCCGTAACTTTGTCAATAAGTATCCTACCATATACTTTTCCTATTACACTAAGAAGACAAATGT
>NC_136959.1:7006231-7180074 GCF_032717465.1 Coenobita brevimanus
AAGATCAAATTGCTGGCATGATTAATAAAAGCTTGTTTAATGTAACCTCCTCCAAATGAGCAAACGCACATTGAATTAGCTAAGTTACAGCTAGCCCTGCAGGAGTGCTCGTCCGTGAAGGAAGCTGAATTTCAAGCACGTCCTAAGGAGGCTTGAGTCTTAGGCTAAGGGAGGCTTGGTGCTAAGGAGGCTGAATTTCCAAGCAAGTGCTAAGGAGGCTGAATTTCAGGCCTGGTTCTAAGGAGGCTGGAGGCACAAGTTGAAATTGCTAGGATTCAGGCAGACCATGAGTATCGCACAGAAACAAGGTGGAACTGGATCATCTAGCTCTGATGATTTTGATGTGGCTAAAAATGTTAAACTTGTCCCTCCTTTTAATGAATCTGATTTGTTACAAAGTATTTTCAGTTGTTTGAGAGGGTAGCTACAGGTTTTAATTGGCCCAAGGAGTATTGACCATTACTCCTTCAAAACTGTTCTCTACCGGTAAAACTCAAGTAACTTATGTATCTTTGCCTCAGGATCAATCTGATAATTATGATGTAGTTAAGAGCTTGATTCTTAAGGCCTATGTAGCTTGTTCCTGAAGCCTATAGAGTAAAATTTAGGACAATCCTACAAGGAAGATAAGCAATCCCATGTTGAGTATGCAAAAATCAAAGAAGATCTGTTAGAGCAGTGGTTAAATTCTAAGAATGTGGATTCTGATTTTGGTAAATTTAAGCAGATGATTTTGCTGAGAACTTCAAAAGGTGCATTAGTAAAGATGTAAGCCTATATTCTGATGAGAGAAGAATAGATAATTTGTCTGATGCTGAAGTTTTAGCTGATGAATATGTTCTCACTCACAAGAGATATTCTAGAGGAAAAGGGAAAGCTGAGAGTAAGTACGTTTGCCTCTTACTTAGAGTACAGGTAACAGGAAAGAGAATAAAGATGATGTTTCTCAGGGAAGTAAATACCAGCTTCACCTCTAGATTTCAGAAAAGTAAATGTACTTATTGTAGTAAGCTTCATCATACTACGAGAAAATGTTTCAGGAGAGACAGCGTGATGTGAACAAAAAGGAGTCTTTAAATATTCAGTCAATTGGTCTAGTGTCCACCTCTGAGAGTTCCCATAATTCTTTAACTGAGTTAACTGAACCTGGCTTTGAGGGTAACTTAAATTCTCATGGAGATGGAGCTCCTCTTGAGCAGTAACGTGGGTGACACTCTCAAGAGTTCATGTGCTAATTTCTCCTGTCTGATGGTTTTGTCAGTCCTCTGGACAGTAATGACAGGAAATCAGTTAAAATATATCATGATACAGGTGCTTGCCAATCCTTTGTGCATGACCAGTGTTCTAGGCCTCTAATGTTAATTCCTCTGATGAAACTGTAATCTTACAAGGTGTAGGGAATAATTACTTCTCTGTCCCTCTGTGCAGAGTGAATTTAGAGTCTGGTTTTGTTAATGGTTCCGTTATGGTTGGGTTGGTTGAGACACTCCCAATGTCAGGTGTAACTTTCTTACTTGGAAATGATATTGGTGGAAGTTAAGTGTGTCCAGCTCCTCAGTTGTTTAGTGAGCCAGTGGCTGCGACCCAAGATTGTGATGTCCCTGATGTGTTCCCTGCATGTGCTGTCACTAGGGCTAAGTCTAAAGTTACTGGTGATTTAGAGGATAATGATGATGATGTTATCCTAGCTGACACTTTTCTTGCTAATTTGGACCACTCACCAGATGAGGCAGCACCCCGTAGTGTTGATGCTAATTTTGTCTTCGTCAAGAGTTGGTTGAGTTGCAGGTTGCTGACCCTGAGTTGAAAGGTCTAGCTAACTCTGCTTACAGTGAAGAAGAGTCAGCCGGTGCTTCTACTTGTTATTATGTAAAGTCAGGAGTACTTATCAGGAAGTAGAGACCCCCAACAGCATCAGCCGATTGTGAATGGGAGGTTGTACATCAAGTTGTCATCCCTCGTGTTTGTAGGCAGGATATCATTAGAGTGGCTCATGATTCCAGTTTGGCAGAACACCTTGGAGTGAGGAAGACTGTGGCACGCCTTTTGAAACACTTCTACTGGCCAGGTATCTTCAGGGATGTTTCCTGGTATTGTAAGTCTTGTCACACCTGTCAAGTTGTGGGGAAGTGTAATCAGACCGAAAAGGTTGCACCTCTAGTTCCCATTCCTCCTTTTGAGGCGCCATTCACCCGTGTGTTGGTGGATATTGTGGGCCCTCTTCCTAAGACTTCTTCAGGATTTTCTTATGTGTTGACCATGATTGATATGGCTACTCGTTATCCTGAAGCCATTCCAATTAGAAATATCTCATTAAAGAACGTGGTTAAGGAAATGCTGGGGTTCTTCACAAAGTTTGGTCTGCCCAAGGAGGTACAGTCAGACCAAGGAAGTAATTTCATGTCAAATGTTTTCAAACAGTCTCTGAAAGAGTTGGGCATCACCCAGATCACGTCTTCAGCTTACCATCCCCAGACCCAAGGAGCTTTGGAGAGATATCATCAAACACTCAAATCGATGTTCAAAAAATACTGTTTGGAACATCAGAAAGACTGGGATAAAGGTCTTCCATTCGTTGTGTTTGCCGCAAGAGAATCTCCAAATGAATCACTGGGCTTCTCACCTTTTGAACTACTGTTTGGCCATGAAGTAAGAGGACCCCTTGGTTACTCAAGGAATGCTGGCTGTCGGAGGAAGATGACGTCAACCTGCTGGAGTATGTGATGAAGTTCAAAGAACGGCTGTCCACTGCTTTACAGCTGGCGAGAGAGAATTTAGGAGCTGCTCAGGAGAAGATGAAGACTTGGTATGATAAGAAATCCAGGTTACGCCACTTTCAGCCAGGAGATCACGTTTTTATTCTGCTACCAGTTCATTGGCAACCTCTTCAAGCCAAGTTTAGTGGTCCTTATTTCGTGGAGAAGAAACTCAGTGATGTCAACTATGTCATCGCCACACCAGATCGTAGAAAGAACAAGCAACTTTGTCACATCAACATGCTAAAGTTATATCACAGGCGGGACGAAAATAATCCAGTCTGCACTGTAGCTGTTCCACCCAAGTCTGCAAGTGAAGCTCTCCCATGCAGTATGAGCCTGAGTGAAAGTTTGGGGAAGAATCCTGATATCATGAATGACCTCCAGACTAAGCTTTCTCATCTACCTCCTGAGGAAAGGCAAGAGTTTTCGGCATTAATGCAGGAGTACCCACAAGTGTTCCGTGCTACTCCAGGAAGAACCACTGTGTTGATGCATGATGTCGATGTTGGAGACGCAAAGCCAATTAAACTGCCTCCTTACCGTGTGAACGCAGTGAAAGTTCCTCTCATCGAGAAGGAGCTTGGCTACCTGTTGGACCACAAGATGATTGAGCCCTGTCAGAGCGAGTGGAGTTCTCCTGTCACTCTAGTCCCTAAGCCAGGTGGGTCACAGCGGCTTTGTATCAACTACAGACGTGTTAATCAGATAACTAAAACAGACACTTACCCTCTCCCTCGTGTGGAAGATTGCATAGACAAGATCGGAAAGGCTAGGTACATAAGTAAGTTTGATTTCATAAAGAGATACTGGCAAGTACCTATGACTGAACGTGCTAGGGAGATCTCATGTTTTGTAACACTAGGAAAGAAAATGTTATTGCAGATTGCTTATCTAGACTTTAGACAGATTGTTTTAGAGTAATAAGAAATTTCCTTTGTAAATTTCTTTTTCTTTGTGGGGAGGTGTTACATAGCCTATGATTTCATCATCGTTTGTGTAATTTTAATGCACAATATGCTGCATGTTTGATCACGAGCGTGTTCTGCCTCAGTTCCCCCCTTCTACCGTTATAGTAGAGTAAGTCGTCCTTTTTGTTGTTCAGAGCGGGATTGTCAACTCTTTGTCCCCATGGCTTCATTTCCGCTTCCTTCTTACAAGTTGTATCAAGCTCTGCCGGCCCCTATATAATGAGCTCAGTCTCTGCATCATTGCCACTTAGATCTACTCCTCATTTTGTTCACATCTCTGTCCTCTCCTGTACCGTTATTATTATTGTGAGTGCTCCGTAAGTCTCCAGCCATCTAGCAGCTGTGTAATTTGAGTATAACTGTTATTGCATTTTTTCCTTGTACTGTATAGCATAAGGTGTTGATTTGTAGGCCTAGTGAGTTTTTTTTTTAATTTATGTAGAATTCATTTTGTCAGCCAGTTTTAATATCATTTTGTATCTGTAATAATTTATCTTGCATTAACTGAGCATTACCCAGTGTATTTTCATTTTATCAGGGCTGACTTAGGTAAATTTACTCTTGCTAATTTCATGTTAATAGAGGCTATTGCAGTTAACCATATATTTAACCTGTTTTTGCCATTACATTATCCTTATGAGTCCTGAATGTTTTGTTGTTAGTTTGAGCATTAAACTTTAACTTGTAATTTTACCTACCTCTTTTGTTTTGAACCTGGAACTTTACGGGACAGTAGTGATTTTTAGTATTCTCACTTAAAGTGTACATCATCTTTCTCTGTTCCGTAACATTATATATATATATATATATATATATATATATATATATATATATATATATATATATATAAGACTGGTTCCTTTCAAATCATAAATTTTCTGTTACATTTACAGAATTTGGGTTTATGGCATATCTGGATATTCATTGTCATTTTTAATTTTGATAAAACTTTTTTTTTTTTTAAATCAAATTACAACGTTGGGTCTGGTTAGTACTTGGATGGGTGACCGCCTGGGAACACCAGATGCTGTTGGCATCCCTACGTGTCAAGTGGGGTTGGTGGAGGATTAGTGCCCCTCCCTTTAAAACAATTAACTCTAAGCCCTTGGCCACCCCGTTTGGGATACATGGCGTCTGGCAATGAATGAATGAATGAATGAAAAACATTTATTATGCCTAATAGTCTTCTTTGTGTCAGTCTGGTGGCTTATGTTGTGGGGTTTATTAGTTTCTGTTATTTACGCTGTCAAGATGGGATAACAAAACATTTTTAGTGGGAATTTAGGAATCCATTGGCAAAAAAAATAAATAAATAAATTTCGTGGTTTGGTAAATGGAGTATTTTGTGTGAGTGATATTTTGGGCTAATGATGGAGCGACAGAATTACAGTGTTAATACCCGAACACAGGCACATATATACATGGGTGTGGTGTGTTAAGTTGTGATTTTTCCTGGCAAGAAATAGTAATATATATATATATATATATATATATATATATATATTTTGTTACGGAACAGAGAAAGATAATGTACACTTTATGTGAGAATACTAAAAATCACTACTGTCCCGTAAAGTTCCAGGTTCAAAACAAAAGAGTTAGATAAAATTACAAGTTAAAGTTTAATGCACAAACTAACAACAAAACATTCAGGACTCATAAGGATAATGTAATGGCAAATAAACAGGTTAAATATATGGTTAACTGCAATAGCCTCTATTAACACGAAATTAGCAAGAGTAAATTTATCTAAGTCAGCCCTGATAAAATGAGATACCAGATAATACTCAGTGAATGCCAGATAAATTATTACAGATACAAACTATTATTAAAAATGATGGACATAAAGATCCCTACATGAATTACAAAAACTTCACTAGACCTGCAAATTAAACTTATGCTATACAGTACAAGAAAAAATGCAATAACAGTTATACTCAAATTACACACAGCTGCTAGATGGTTGGAGACTTCTTGAGTACTCACAATAATAATATCTGTACAGGGGAGGACAGAGATGTGAACAAAATGAGGAGCAGATCTAAGTGGCAATGATGCAGAGACTGAGCTCATTATATAGGAGCCAGGAGAGCTTGATACAACTTGTAATAAGGACGCGCAAATGAAGCCATAGGGACATAGAGTTGACAATCCTGCTCTGGACAACAGAGAGAACGACTTACTCTACTATAACGGTAGAAGGGGGGGACTGAGGCAGAACACGCTCGTGATCAAACATGCAGCATACTGTGCGTTAAAATTACACAAAGGATGATGAAATCATAGGCTATGTAACACCTCCCCACAAAGAAAAAGAAATTTACAAAGGAAATTTCTTATTACTCTAAAACAATCTGTCTAAAGTCTAGATAAGCAATCTGCAATAACATTTTCTTTCCCCTTGACATGTTCTATGTCTAATGAATACTCCTGAAGAAGTAGATTCCACCTTGTCAATCTCAGATTTTTATCTTTAAAACTTACTAAGGAATTTCAGTGGGTTATGATCGGTATAAATGGCTATGGGGTCAAAACCAGAACACAAATAAAATGAAAAATGCTGTAAACCCAAAATCAAGGCCAAAAGCTCTTTCTCAATAGTTGAGTAGTTCTTTTGAGGTGGAGTGAACTTCTTACTGTAATAAGATACAGGGTGTTCAATACCCTGATCATCCTCTTGCAGCAAAACAGCCCCAGCTCCTGTATCACTTGCATCAACAGCCATCTTAAAAGGCTTAGCAAAATTTGGAGTAGCGAGCACTGGCTGACTTAATAGAATAGCTTTTAAGTTTGTTGAAAGAGGATTCACAGTTATCTGTCCAGACAAATTTAACTCCCTTTTTCAGTAGGTCTGTAAGTGGTGATACAAGAATTGAAAAGTTAAGAACAAATCTCCTGTAATAACCTACCATTCCCAAAATCTTTGTAGCTCTTTCCTACTTTTAGGTCTGGGAAGATCACTTATAACCTGAACCTTAGCTCCTGGTGGTGCAACATGTCCATCACCAATTACATACCCAAGGTACTGAACTTTAGCTTGACCAAACTCACACTTTGATAAATTAGCTACAAGATTAGCATGAACTAAACGGTCAAGAAATTTACTGACATGGCATAGGTGATCTTTCCAGTTGTCACTGAAGATTAATACATCATCAATATAAACAACACACCCTGCCAAACCCTCTGTTACAACATTCATGAGCTTCTGAAATGTGGCTGGTGCATTCTTCATACCATACGGCATTACA
This sequence comes from Coenobita brevimanus, assembly GCF_032717465.1. Lineage (NCBI taxonomy): Eukaryota > Metazoa > Arthropoda > Malacostraca > Decapoda > Coenobitidae > Coenobita > Coenobita brevimanus. The sequence continues at coordinate 7,013,210 of NC_136959.1, forward strand.
GAACATGCAAAAGCCTTTCCTAGTGTTACAAAACATGAGATCTCCCTAGCACGTTCAGTCATAGGTACTTGCCAGTACCCCTTTAACAAATCAAACTTACTTATGTACCTAGCCTTTCCGATCTTGTCTATGCAATCTTCCACGTGAGGGAGAGGGTAAGTGTCTGTTTTGGTTATCTGATTAACACGTCTGTAGTCAATGCAAAGCCGCTGTGACCCACCTGGCTTAGGGACCAGAGTGACAGGAGAACTCCACTCGCTCTGACAGGGCTCAATCATCTTGTGGTCCAACAGGTAGCCAAGCTCCTTCTGGATGAGAGGAACTTTCACTGGGTTCACACGGTAAGGAGGCAATTTAATTGGCTTTGCGTCTCCAACATCGACATCATGCATCAACACAGTGGTTCTTCCTGGAGTGGCACGGAACACTTGCGGGTACTCCTGCAGTAATGCTGAAAACTCCTGCCTTTCCTTGGGAGGTAGATGAGAAAGCTTAGTCTGGAGATCATTCATGATATCAGGATTCTTCCCCAAACTATCACTCAGGCTCATACTGCATGGGAGAACTTCACTTGCAGACTCGGGTGGAACAGCTACAGTGCAGACTGGATTATTTTCGTCCCGCCTGTGATATAACTTTAGCATGTTGATGTGACATAGTTGCTTGCTCTTTCTACGATCTGGTGTGGCGATGACATAGTTGACATCACTGAGTTTCTTCTCCACGAAATAAGGGGCCACTAAATCTTGGCTTGAAGAGGTTGCCCATGAACTGGTAGCAGAATCAAAACCTGATCTCCTGGCTGAAAGTGGCGTAACCTGGACTTCTTATCATACCAAGTCTTCATCTTCTCCTGAGCAGCTCCTAAATTCTCTCTCGCCAGCTGTAAAGCAGTGGACAGCCGTTCTTTGAACTTCATCACATACTCCAGCAGGTTGACGTCATCTTCCTCCGACAGCCAGCATTCCTTGAGTAACTTAAGGGGTCCTCTTACTTCATGGCCAAACAGTAATTCAAAAGGTGAGAAGCCCAGTGATTCATTTGGAGATTCTCTTGCAGCAAACACAACGAATGGAAGACCTTTATCCCAGTCTTTCTGATGTTCCAAACAGTATTTCTTGAGCATCGATTTGAGTGTTTGATGATATCTCTCCAACGCTCCTTGGGTCTGGGGATGGTAAGCTGAAGACGTGATCTGGTGATGCCCAACTCTTTCAGAGACTGCTTGAAAACGTTTGACATGAAATTACTTCCCCGGTCTGACTGTACCTCCTTGGGCAGACCAAACTTTGTGAAGAACCCTAGCATTTCCTTAACCACGTTCTTTAATGAGATATTTCTAAGTGGAATGGCTTCAGGATAACGAGTAGCCATATCAATCATGGTCAACACATAAGAAAATCCTGAAGAAGTCTTAGGAAGAGGGCCCACAATATCCACCAACACACGGGTGAAAGGCGCCTCAAAAGGAGGAATGGGAACTAGAGGTGCAACCTTTTCGGTCTGATTACACTTCCCCACAACTTGACAGGTGTGGCAAGACTTACAATACCAGGAAACATCCCTGAAGATACCTGGCCAGTAGAAGTGTTTCAAAATGCGTGCCACAGTCTTCCTCACTCCAAGGTGTCCTGCCAAACTGGAATCATGAGCCACTCTAATGATATCCTGCCTACAAACACGAGGGATGACAACTTGATGTACAACCTCCCATTCACAGTCGGCTGATGCTGTTGGGGGTCTCCACTTCCTCATAAGTACTCCTGACTTTACATAATAACAAGTAGAAGCACCGGCTGACTCTTCTTCACTGTAAGCAGAGTTAGCTAGACCTTTCAACTCAGGGTCAGCAACCTGCAACTCAACCAACTCTTGACGAGACAAATTATCAACACTACGGGGTACTGCCTCATCTGGTGAGTGGTCCAAATTAGCAAGAAAAGTGTCAGCTAGGATAACATCATCATCATCATTATCCTCTAAATCACCAGTAACTTTAGACTTAGCCCTAGTGACAGCACATGCAGGGAACACATCAGGGACATCACAATCCTGGGACGCAGCCACTGGCTCACTAGACAACTGAGGAGCTGGACACACTTTGACTTCCACCAATATCATTTCCAAGTAAGAAAGTTACACCTGACATTGGGAGTGTCTCAACCAACCCAACCATAACAGAACCATTAACAAAACCAGACTCTAAATTCACTCTGCACAGAGGAACAGAGAAGTAATTATTCCCTACACCTTGTAAGATTACAGTTTCATCAGAGGAATTAACATTAGAGCCTAGAACACCGGTCAGCATAAGGGATTGGCAAGCACCTGTATCACGATATATTTTAACTGATTTCCTGTCATTACTGTCCAGAGGACTGACAAAACCATCAGACAGGAAATTAGCACATGAACTCTTGAGAGTGTCACCCACGTTACTGCTCAAAAGAGGAGCTCCATCATGAGAATTTAAGTTACCCCCTCAAAGCAGGTTCAGTTAACTCAGTTAAAGAATTCTGGGAACTCTCAAGAGTGGACACTAGACCAATTGACTGAATATTTAAAGACTCCTTTTTGTTCACATCACGCTGTCTTCTGAAACATCTCTCCGTAGTATGACCAAGCTTACTACAATAAGTACATTTACTTTTCTGAAATCTAGAGGTGAAGCTGGTATTTACTTCCTGAGAAACATCATCCTTATTCTCTTTCCTGTTACCTGTACTCTGAGTCGAGGCAACGTACTTACTCTCAGCTTTCCCTTTTTCTCTAGAATATCTCTTGTGAGTGAGAACATACTCATCAGCTAAAACTGCAGCATCAGACAAATTATCTATTCTTTTCTCATCAAGATATAGGCTTACATCTTTACTAATACACCTTTTGAAATCCTCCAGCAAAATCATCTGCTTAAATTTACCAAAATCAGAATCCACATTCTTAGAATTTAACCACTGCTCCAACAAATCTTCTTTGATTTTTGCATACTCAACATGGGATTGCTTATCTTGCTTGTAAGTTCTCCTAAATTTTACTCTATAAGCTTCAGGAACAAGCTCATAGGCCTTAAGAATCAAGCTCTTAACTACATCATAATTATCACATTGATCCTGAGGCAAAGATGCATAAGTTACTTGAGCTTTACCGGTGAGAACAGTTTGAAGGAGAACTGGCCAATACTTTTTAGGCCAATTAAAACCTGTAGCTACCCTCTCAAACAACTGAAAATACTTTGTTAAATCAGATTCATTAAAAGGAGGGACAAGTTTAACATTTTTAGCCACATCAAAATCATCAGAGCTAGATGATCCAGTTCCACCTTGTTTCATGCGATACTCATGGTCTGTCTGAATCCTAGCAATTTCAACTTGTGCCTCGGCCTCCTTAGCACGGGCCTCCTGCAGGGCTAGCTGTAACTTAGCTAATTCAATCTGCGTTTGCTCATTTGGAAGAGTTACATTGAACAAGCTTTCATTAATCATGGCAACAATCTGATCTTTAGACTGATGAGAGCGAACAACAAATCCCAATTGCTGAGCAACAATCTTAAGTTCATTCTTTGTTCTGTTTTCTATATCCAACACTGTTTGCACATTTGACAAAAAATCTTTGGCTTCATCAAGTGTAGTAATAGTAGACATCATGAATAAGTAACAGTTACAAAATATCAAGCAATATCCTTATGATAATATCCTGAATATCCTGATTAGAGGTCGCCAAATTTATGTTACGGAACAGAGAAAGATAATGTACACTTTATGTGAGAATACTAAAAATGACTACTGTCCCGTAAAGTTCCAGGTTCAAAACAAGAGTTAGATAAAATTACAAGTTAAAGTTTAATGCACAAACTAACAACAAAACATTCAGGACTCATAAGGATAATGTAATGGCAAATAAACAGGTTAAATATATGGTTAACTGCAATAGCCTCTATTAACACGAAATTAGCAAGAGTAAATTTATCTAAGTCAGCCCTGATAAAATGAGATACCAGATAATACTCAGTGAATGCCAGATAAATTATTACAGATACAAACTATTATTAAAAATGATGGACATAAAGATCCCTACATGAATTACAAAAACTTCACTAGACCTGCAAATTAAACTTATGCTATACAGTACAAGAAAAAATGCAATAACAGTTATACTCAAATTACACACAGCTGCTAGATGGTTGGAGACTTCTTGAGTACTCACAATAATAATATCTGTACAGGGGAGGACAGAGATGTGAACAAAATGAGGAGCAGATCTAAGTGGCAATGATGCAGAGACTGAGCTCATTATATAGGAGCCAGGAGAGCTTGATACAACTTGTAATAAGGACGCGCAAATGAATCCATGGGGACATAGAGTTGACAATCCCGCTCTGGACAACAGAGAGAACGACTTACTCTACTATAACGGTAGAAGGGGGGGACTGAGGCAGAACACGCTCGTGATCAAACATGCAGCATACTGTGCGTTAAAATTACACAAAGGATGATGAAATCATAGGCTATGTAACAATATATATATATATATATATATATATATATATATATATATATATATATATATATATATATATATATATATATATTTTACGTGTCCGACTCTGGACAAAGGCTCAGGGCCTATTTCTTGGGGGCAGTGACCTATCCCAAGGCCCAGTACTCCTCCTACACCTCCTCATGTCATCACTTCGGCGCTAACACCCACCGACCATATTGAATAAATGCTAGGGTTGTCTCATACAGGACTGGTGTACTGGTATATATATATATATAGATGTATATGTATATATATATATATTTTTTTTAAATATAGATGTATATATATATGTATGTATATATATTGTTACATAGCCTATGATTTCATCATCCTTTGTGTAATTTTAACGCTCAGTATGCTGCATGTTTGATCACGAGCGTGTTCTGCCTCAGTTCCCCCCTTCTACCGTTATAGTAGAGTAAGTCGTTCTCTCTGTTGCTTAGAGCGGGATTATCAGCTCTTTGTCCCCATGGCTTCATTTGCGCGTCCTGCTTACAAGTTGTATCAGGCTCTGCTGGCCCCTATATAATGAGCTCAGTCTCTGCATCATGGCCACTTAGATCTGCTCCTCATTTTGTTCACATCTCTGTCCTCCCCTGTACAGATATTATTATTGTGAGTGCTCAAGAAATCTCCAAACATCTAGCAGCTGTGTGTAATTTGAGTATTACTGTTATTGCATTTTTTCTTGTATTGTGTAGCATATGGTTGATTCTTAGGCCTAGTGAGGTCTTTGTGATTAATGTAGAGTTTTATGTCAGTCATTTTTGATAATAGTTTGTATCTGTAATTATTTATCTGGCATTCACTGAGTATTATCTGGTATCTCATTTTATCAGGGCTGACTTAGATAAAATTTACTCTTGCTAATTTCGTGTTAATAGAGGCTATTGCAGTTAACCATATATTTAACCTGTTTATTTGCCATTACATTATCCTTATGAGTCCTGAATGTTTTGTTGTTAGTTTAAGCATTAAACTTTAACTTGTAATTTTACCTAACTCTTTTGTTTTTGAACCTGGAACTTTACGGGACAGTAGTGACTCTTCGTATTCTCACTTAAAGTGTACATTATCTTTCTGATATATATATATATATATATATATATATATATATATATATATATATATATATATATATATATATCAGATTTGCATGGTAAAATACCAAAACCACGCAGTATGATACCTGGCATTAAATCTCTTCTTTTACTGAAAATATCATTGAAGAAAAATAAAAGCCATCACAAGGAATCTTACCTTATCTCGCCTGTGTTCATTCATACCATCATAACCCAGCTTTCAGCACGTACTTGTATAATCTACCTCAACTCACTTATACGCGTTATGATATTTCGATCCATCTTTGTATATATTCTTCCCTCAGAAATATTAAGCTACTGTCCTCTATGTCATTTCAGCTCCATCTTTATTTCCTACATTTGTTCCTGAACTTTGTATCTCTCTTCTGTTTGTATGATTATTATCTTTATCCTGTGCACTTCGTTCGAAGAACGTTGCAATTTTTCCACTTTAAAAATAGGATACTTGAATAACAACACAGATGATTCTCATTACTTGGGACACTTCTATATCAACGATATTCTTTGAGTGAGCCTTGCAATCTTTCCTCCCTGGCTATGCAATATATCATTGTCTTAATACAATATTAAAGTTGGAAATATTTCCGGCAGTGTGTTGCGAGGGGGTAACTGAACAAATACTCGAGTGCTTCCTCATTGACCCTGGCAAACACACCAGAAAGCCAGCCAGGAGATAGGAAGTGTGTGCTGGGCAATCCCCAGGTCCTGTCCTCCCTCCTTACTATTTTTAACCAGCCCATACCCCACTGACCGGGCTAATATATGGCCCGGCCTGCACTACATGTGCAGGAAATCTTTAAACAACACAAACATTGACCCTGGCATAATTTTCGAATGTATTAGAATCCCTTCCATCATCATACCAACATTTCTTACGCTGTCCTGATGCCTTCCTGCCATTAGAGTGCCACCAGTAGTTCTCATCACCACCCTGCCATTAGAGTGCCACCAGTCCTCATCACCACCTTGCTATCATCGCCCCGCCAACACCACCCTGCCTTAGAGTGTCACCAGTAATTCTAATCATCACCCCGCCATCATCACACTGTCATCAACACCCTGTCAACTCCACCCTGCCATTAGCGTGCCGCCAGTTCTCATCACCATGCTGCCAACAAAGGGCCATGATTATTTCTCACCACCACCATGCTATAACTTTCCGACAATCAATAATGCCCATGACTAATCTGCCACCACCCTTCTGGCACCAGCGTACCAAATTAATGGTCATCATCGTTGCACCATCATTAAGTTTATCACCACCCTGCCATCAGTAAAGCTCATCACCACGCTACTGTCATCAATTCTCATCACCACCTCGTCATCATCTTCCCATCATCTCTACACCCTACCGATAGCATTATAGACGCAAATTGCCATCATCTGTTTCATAATAATTCCTCATTCCTTCCTGCCATATTTTGCCATCATTTAGGGACCAACGCCATCAACATGTTTTATTTTCAACATTCCGCCTCCATTTACCACCTCACTTCCACATTCCCACAACCACGCTGCCACTCTACCACTGCCATTACCCAACACAGGACCACCATAACACCACATGACCATCTTTCCACCACAGTGCACTACCACCATCACTCATCACCCTGCACTATACTACCACCATCAACACCTGACACAACGGTCCATTATCACCATGATCATCACCCAGCACCATACCGTCACCGTATAAACCCACACCATCAACACCTGACACCACAGTTCTATCACCATCCACCATACCGTCTATATAACTTAACAGTCACCAGCATATAGGAACATTCTTCTCTCCTCCACTATACAATAGTTTTCCTAACGTGGAAAATATCTGTCTTTACGAACAGTCACCGTCTCTCTAATGTTTGTCAAAATTTCCCTGATATACATTATTTTATTAATTAAAAACTAAACTGTTTTTTTGAAGTTTCGAGAAATACCAATAGATCTACATTACTAATTATTCAACACTATAACCTGGCAGAAATAATAATTGTCAACCCATCACCATCCGTGCATGACAGTTGGTGTGTGACACGTGACTTTACTGATGTTAATCAGAACATTCTCTCTCTCTCTCTCGCTCTCTCTCTCTCTCTCGCGCGCGCAGGGACAATGGTTGGTGGCAACTGGGGAGAACAGGTGCGACAGAAGCAAGAGAGTTTAGGCAGGTTAGTCTGAGGAATAGAGGGAATTTGGCAGGGAGTCAAGGGTACAGGCGGGGTAGAGGTGGAGGCAGGGGCAGGTTAGGCAAGGAGGTACGGGGGCAGGGACAAGGGTAGGTTAGACAAGTAGGCAAGGAGGGTTAGACAGGGAGGAAGGGAAAGTAAGGAAGGAAGGGAGGGTAAGGGCAGATTGGCAGGGAGACAGGGGCGTGGGCAAGTTAGTCAGTGGCAGGGGAGTTTTAGTCAAGAGGACGGCGTTCTTAGGGTTCTTTCTTGTCACCAGCTTTCTTCCCCCTATTTATTAATGACCTTCTGAGCTGCACATCCTGCCCTAACCACTCATACGCTGATGACGCCACCCTTCACATTTCCATATACTTCTCACAGCGTCTATCACAGCAGTTACTTCAGCAGTAACAAGATGAGGCTATGCTATATACTTGGCTCATATTTCCGTTTGGGGTAAAAGATAGCTTGTTTGTTTCCAGAGCACAAGTTCACCCAACAAACATGCATCGCGGGAGTATCCCCTAATACTGAACAAAAACAACGAAAGTCTTCGTGATCTCTCAGTCTAAGAGATGGTGTGGTAAGCTTACTTCATACCTTATTTTTACCCCTGCACAGCTGTTAGTTTTTCACTGAGGCCATATTCGTCCCTGCGTAAAGTACATCTCTCATATGTAAACACAGTATGCGGTTGTGTGTATGTGGGGATGAGGGTGGGAGGCTAACGACTTTCATCATTTCGAAACAGGATGGGGTCAGAAGTTTTTCATCTAATCATCTCTCCTCCTCGTACTGACCACCTAAAACTCCCCCCCCCCCACTCACTCTCTCTCTCTCTCTCTCTCTCTCTCTCTCTGCTGCAGTGATTTATCTTAATCCAACTTCTGCCTCTGCTTCAGTGATCACTGCCGTGTTCGGTTATCTCCTTGCATCCCTTCTCCATCATGGTGGCACCACAGCACCTGTCTGCCAATGCACTGGTGTACCGGTGCATTCTCTAGAAGTCTGACACTTTCACTCTCACATAATCGCCCAGGTACAGAGTATACAAGGCTTTGATAGTAACACTGAATAGAGCAGAGATTTATCAAATCCATGCAACACAAAGAATGGAGTTTCACCAATGGATCCCATTAACAGAGCCGTTGACTGAAATAGCAACTTGTAATATCCACCCAACCCAACAGGTGCTCTGAGAACCTAAGGGCGAGTCCACACGTGTCTCCAAACATGTGTTAACAACACAGCTGGCAACATGTTTGGCTACATGTATGCAACAGTATTTGGACAGATGTATGCAAACATGTTTCAGTGCAGCTTCGAACTTAAATGGCAGCAGAGGCAATGTGAAAAGTGTGTCGTGTGTCCATACCAGGCAGGCGAGACCTCATCATGATGCTGACAACGTAATCTGTACGCTGGTGTTCCAAGCATGTTTGCGGCTTGTTCGTTATTGTGTTGTTTATATGTTGCCAGCACATGTTCCACCACACGTGTGGACGCGCAGTAAGTTCCTCAAGCTCTGTAACAACTTACAATTTTGTATTTCAACAATACCATTAAAGGCAGGAAGAATGGATGTAACATTCCATTTAATGATAATATACTTCTTACAAATCTCAACAAGAAGACTGTTGTTGAACTCAGAACGATTATCAGTAATTATGGCTGATGGCTTAGTAAACGGACAAATAACATGATCATTGAAGGCACGAGCAATGGTCTCAGCAGTCTTGTCTTGCAGAACCGCGAGAACACAGTAACGTGAGAATTGATCAACAGGTACGGATAAATACTCTGAACCAGACTCCGTAAAAGGTAACTTAAGGAGATCAAATGGTTTCCCATGGACGTGATGCAACTGCCAATGTATTACATTATACATCATATACATTGAATATATTATACATTCTATACATTAAATGTATATGCTCAGCCAGGTTAGTATAAAAGGAGTTTAGCGATGACAGACTCATACAGGAACTCAGTTTGTAAAATTCCTCCAACGACATCTTGACATCCTGATCGTAGGTATGTCCTACTCCCTTGGTGTCTAGTTTCTTTCACGATGTTACTGGGTCGTTGGGAGACCAAGGTTTGTTCACTTACAGCTTGTGTCAGGCACGTTACACTGAGTTTGCAACTAGTCTGATCTGTACACAGCAGGAAGTCTCTCGGCAACTACACTGCACATTCGCAACGCGAACTCTCTCAGCAACTGTATCATACAATAGCTATAAACTAGACATATACCTCATCTTACATATTAAAATTAGACATCCATACACACTGCATATTTGCTTATGTGGTTACCCACCAACGTTTGAAAACGTTTCCCTTGGCTGTAGGAAATAATTTGTCTTACCACTCACTTTGAGTCACCTGAAGTATCACTCTCTACCTCTAGTGCAGCGTTTCTTAACCTTTTCCGACCTCAGCACCCCCTGTAACAAGGTCTCAGTCCAGCCAGCATCCCGTTACATCTAGTTACTGGGACTACAGTTGCTACACTACTGCAGGGTTAAAGTAAGATGAAGTACTGCCTAACAGTTTGTTTTATATATTCTCAAAAAAAAAAAAAAAAAAGGATGCCAATACTAAGCAACACCAATAAGGGAAAAAAAACAATAATGCAGCATTCTCCAGCACCCCTTAAAAATTATTTCAGCACCCCAGGTTAAGAAACGCTGCTCTAGTGAGTGAATGGTAGGGACCTTCACCTACTAGAACCCATATCAGTAATAAGAAGAGGCACATTTTTACAGCAAAAAGGAGAAAGAAAAAGCCTCCTCCATCCTTTTCCTTGCTCTCCCACCATCACTCAGTAAAAAATACTACCTTCCTTCCCTCCAGAAAATGAGAGACGAAAAAAAAATATATATATAAGCGTAGGAATGATAAGGAAAATAATAAATCCAGACCCTGCACTTCCTCTCCCGAACCCGCCCACTTCCTATAAAATAAAGGAAGAGAACAGATATGTGGAGGGACATGCGGGCGACTTGGCAGCTCCTCCGTGAAAATGGAATTTCTTTTCTTGGTATCAACTTATACCCGTGAAATATGACCTCCGTGGCCAACCCACCAACAGGCCTCCACAAAGACTGGTAGATGACATTACTACTTCCACTGTAGGCTACACCAGCCAACGCGTGAAGCCCAATTTTTCCTTCATAATAAACAAGTGGTAATATAGTGGACGGAGGGGAGAAGCTCTAGAAAATACAGAATGGTCAGTCTGGTCGTCAACCTAGCGGATGTTATAATACATACAACAAAGCTAAACCAACAAACTACAGAAGGGGTAATAAAAAAAAAATCCAATTGTAAGTTTAAAAAGAATCATTATTCGTACCCACCGCCCACCCTCACAACCCACACTCACTACACCATCCCTGCACCCACCCTCTAACAACCACTGCAACCACACCAACCTCTACATAACTCATACACTCACACCCGCCCCTACACAACTCCCACACTCACACTCTCCTCAAAACAACTGTTGCACCCATGACCACTCACCTCGTTTACCAATACCACCTCTACCCCCACACCTCCACAACCATCACAACCACACCTGCACAACATACCTATACCACTGCACCAACAGAAGACACACTTACCACCACACCTAAACAACACACACTTACCACTACACCTAAACAACACACACTTACCACCACACCTAAACAACACACACTTACCACCACACCTCCACAGCACACACTTACCACCAAACCACAACACACACCACACCTCCACAGCACACACTTACCACCACACCACAACACACACCACCACACCTCCACAACACACACCACCACACCTCCACAACACACAGTTACCACCACACCTCCACAACACACACTTACCACCACACCAAAACACACCACCACACCAACACAACACACACTTACCACCATACCTCCACAACACACACTTACCACCACACCTCCACAACACACACTTACCACCACACCACAAAACACACCACCACACCAACACAACACACACCACCATACCTCCACAACACACACTTACCACCACACGTAAACAACACACACTTACCACCACACCACAGCACACACTTACCAGCACACCTCCACAGCACACACTTACCACCACAGCACAACACACACCACCACACCTCCACAACACACACTTACCACCATACCTCCACAATACACATTTACCACCACACCTCCACAATACACACTTACCACTACACCTCCACAATACACACTTACCACCACACCTCCACAACACACACTTACCACTACACCCACAAGACACATTTACCACCACACCTCCACAACGCACACTTGTTGTACCACCACACCTCCACAACACACACTTACCACCACACCTCCACAACACACACCTACCACCACACCCACAACACACACTCACCACCACACCTCCACAACACACACTTACCACCACACCTTCGCAACACACACTGACCACCACACCCACAACACACACTTACCACAACACCACCACAACACACACCACCATACCTCCACAACACACACTTACCACCATACCTCCACAACACACACTTACCACCACACCTCCACAACACACACTTACCACCACACCACACACTTACCACCACACCACAACACACACTTACTACCACACCTCCACAACACACACTTACTGTACCACCGCACCTCCACAACACACACCACCACACCTCCACAAACACACACTTACCACCACACCTGCACAACATACACCTACCACCACACCTGCACAACACACACTTACCACCACACCTCCACAACACACACTTACCACCACACCTCCACAGCACACACTTACCACCACACCTCCACAACACACAACACCACACCTCCACAACACACACTTACCACCACACCCCCACGACACACACCACCACACCTCCACGACACACACTTACCACCACATCTCCACAACACACACTTACCACCATACCTCAATATCACAACTTAACACAATATCTCCACAACACACATTTACTACCACACCTCCACAACACATATTTACCACCAAACCTCCACAACACACACTTACCACGACACCACAACGCACACTTACCACCACACCTCCACAACACACACTTACCACCACACCTCCACAACACACACTTACCACCACACCTCCCAACACACACTTATCACCACACCTTCACAACACACACTTTCTATACCAACACACCTCCACAACACACACTTACCACCACACCTCCACAACACACACCTACCACCACACCTTCACAACACACACTGACCACCACACCCACAACACACACTTACCACCACACCTGCACAACACACACTTACCACCACACCTCCGCAACACACACTTACCACCACACCACCATAGCACACACTTACCACCACACCTCCACAACACACACTTACCACCACACCTCCACAAACACACACTTACCACCACACCACAACACACACTTACTGTACCACCACACCTCCACAACACACACTTACTATACCACCACACCTCCACAACACACATTTAATGTACCACAGCACTTCCACAACACACACTTACCACCACACCTCCAGAAACACACACTTACCACCTCACCTCGTCAACATACACCTACCACCACACCTACACAACACACACTTACCACCACACCTCCACAACACACACTTACCATCACACCCACAACACACACTTACCACCACATCTCCACAACACACACCACCACACCCACAGCACACACTTACCATCACACCTTCACAACACACACTGACCACCACACCCACAAGACACACTTGCCACCACAACTCCACAACACACAGTAACCACCACCCTTCCACAACACACGCTTACTACCATCCCTCCACAAAACTCACTTTCTACCAAACGTGCACAACACACACTTATCAGCACAACCCAACGAAACACACTTAACACAACACCTTTTAAACACAGACTTACCACCACACCCCCCACTACACAGACGTACCATCATACGTCTACAATACACACTTACACCACACCTCCACAAGACATACTGACCACCACATTTCCACAAGACACATTTACACCACACCTCCACAAGGCATACTGACCACCACACCACAAGACACACTTACCGCCACACCTTCACAACACCAGAACACCCAGTTACCACCCCACTGCCACAACACACTCATCACCACACCTCCACATCACATTTACTACCACACCCCTATAGCACAAACTTACCACTACAGTCTCACAGCACACATTTATCGAAATAACTCCACAGCACACACTCACCACCATACCTCCATATCACACACTCACAACAGCATCTCCACATCATACACTGGCTACCACACCTCAGCATCACACATTTATCACCACACAGCCACGGCACACACACACTTACCACCACAACTTCACACCATAAATCGACTACCACACCCCCACAGCATTTCATTATCACCAAACCTTCACAGCACTTATGACAAACCCACACAACATACGCCACCACACCCTTACAACACATATTTATGACCACACATCCGTAACAAACACCTACCACCAGAACTCCACAATATACACTTACCTCCACAGCTCCACAACACACACTTACCACCACACCCCCACGACACACACTTACCACCACACCTCCACAACACACACTTACTACCAAACCTCAAACCTCCACAACACACACTTACCACGACACCTCCACAACACACACTTACCACGACACCTCCACAACAAACACTTACTGTACCACCACACCTCCACAATACACACCTACCACCACACCCACAACACACACTTACCACCACACCCACAACACACACTGACCACCACACCTCCATAACACACACTTACCACCACACCCACAATACATACTTACTACCACACCCACAACACACACTTACCACCACATCTCCATAACACACACTTACCACCACACCTCCACAACACACACTGACCACCACACCTCCACAACACACACTTACCACCACACCTCCTCAACACACACTTACCACCACACCTCCACAACACACAATTACCACCATTCCTCCACAACACACACTTACCACCACACCCCCACAACACACAATTACCACCATACCTCCACAACACACACAACCTCACCTACAATGGTCCCGCATACATCTTAAACCCACACGTCCCACCCAGGGAAGACGCATACATTACCCAAGCAGATTTATGCCCACAAAATGCGTTCCTGATGACCCACACTTCCCACTGTCATCTGGCAGTACTTCTGGCTTGAATGACTCGTACACTGCACCAAACGTTGGCTGGAAGACTTCCTACTTTATTTATAATGCCGTCGTTAGCCTCACTTTTTGAATTATCCAATTCCTACTAGGCTTTCCAGACAAAGTATTGGTGGTTTGCTTCTTCCATAGTGTAACAAAAATTTTCTCCCCTTTGGGGCTAAGATGCGAATGAATGTGATTGAATGGATGAGTAAATGGGGAGTGTGTCGTCCTGTCTCGGCTACCTCCCTTTCCTTGGGGGAAGCAGCCTAGGTATATAGATAGATAGAGATAGATGATCATGGTTGATCCTCTTTCCTTGCAGTGCTCCATTTACCGCAGATCTCCATCCACAGCCCTCTTTTCCACTCCTTACTATGTTCTGACTTATCCATACTTGTTTTTTTTTTTTCTATGCACACTTATCCTGGGTTGTCTGTAGCCAGACACACCATACAAACAAGTTCTGCAGAATATACTTATCTTCATCAACACTCAGGTGTTATTAATAATTTCATCCCAACCAACAGCTTCACGTATGCTCCTCGACTGTCCTTTCATGTGAATCGTAGTCCATCGCACTCCCCCCATCTCTCTCTCTCTCTCTCTCTCTCTCTCTCTCTCTCACACACACACACACACACACACACACACACACACACACACACACACACACACACACACACACACACACACACACACACACACACACACACACAGCTCGTTCCTCGCCCCTCTGACAACTAGGGTGCCATCAAGGAGAAGAGGGACCAGACGGGAGGTGAATTAAAGCCCATTGCCTCGTACGGGTCTATATGAAGGAGCCATTTGTGGCTGCCTGGGGGAAGGTTACAGCAGCGGTAGAAAAACGGGGGTGGGGATGGTATGTAATGAAGGAGGGTGGCAGAGAAAACGTAAAGGAGTGCAAGTGAGGCGAGAAAGGTGACATAAAAGTGAAGGGGTTATAGTGAAAAGAGTTCGCACTCGAGAGAGAGGAAATTGTGAGGTAGAGAGAGGTAGAAGCGTGAAAGAAGGTAGAGGGGAATGGGTGACTAAGACTTCTGTAGGAAACGGTCGGGAGAGAGGTATGGAGGAGAGGGATGTTAAGGAGACTAGAATGAAGAAAATATTTTAAATATAACCATGCAATAGAGTATTCGTATTAAAGCAGGTTTGTAGAAGAATGGGAACATTTGTTGCCCATGCGCTTGTTCACCAATGCCGTTCTTTGGAGATATTCTTAAAATTAGCATCACTGAAATTCAGCGCTGATAACTTTGGTGTAATTTTGATATTAGTCTTATGAATATTTATCCATGATATGGAGAATCATGTAACCAAAATTTTTATTAACTCTACTTGTTTGTTTGTGTCGTGAATGACGGTATTATCATCATAAATACCGGTATTTATGTGAATTGGCCGACAGGTGAAAGAGAGAGAGAAGGAAAATGAAGACATGAGTATAACACGTGTTGAAATGATGTCAAATGGAATATAGATAATCTGGCAGCTAATCATCAGTAACCACTGATTGCATCTGTCTTGATCCTGTCTTCCTCAGTTCTTCTGTGGACTGTTGTTGGACGGGCATATGTAGAAGACAGATATGTAGTTTAAAGACTGACATCAAACCATAAGTTTTGCATTAATATTACACGTCCTTACTTGAATATGTAGGTGCAAATAAGATTGCTTGCCTGGAGAAAAGCGCTCAGGACAACAGAAAATCCATTTTGAAAGACGACTTTATCATTAAAGAATTAAAGATGTGACTTTGTAGAGCTCAAGAGATAACTTCTGGACGACTCTTGCCACAATAATGCAAGACAATATTGTAAATTATGTAATACACACACACACACACACACACACACACACACACACACACACACATATATATATATATATATATATATATATATATATATATACGCAACCGTATGTTAAAGGGAATTTGTGTAACCAGAGATATCATGAAATCCCTTGGGAATTAGAGAAATGAGTTTGTTAGGATGGGTTAAGTAAGGTTAGGTTAATTTAGGCTGTGGTTAGATTGGGCTGAGATAATCTAGGTTAAGTTTACGTTAGGTTAGGTTAATTTAGATGAACGTTTAACATAACTTAGCATTTTTCAAATTAACCTAACTTAACTAACCTAGCCTAGTCTAACCTAAAAAAAACTAGATTATCCCAGCCTAACCTAGCTGCAGCCTAAATGTACCTAACCTTCATTAACCCATCATAATTCAAACTCATTTCACGAGTTCCCTAGAGATTTCATTAAAGTCTATATATATATATATATATATATATATATATATATATATATATTACATAATTTACAATATTGTCTTGCATTATTGTGTCATGGCTATAATCACCGTTTAATGTTTAATCATAAACGCTAGTATAATGCTGTAATACTCCTATAGTAATACTTTGATATTACTAACTTCCTGCTAATACTATGCCACTATACCACTATAACACAGCCTATATGATAAAATCATGTCATAATTCACAGTTATATTTAAGTAGTTAATGGTATTGTTGAGTTTATAGCGTTTTCTTGAATAATATTATCACATTTGTACAACCCAAAGTAACTATTGGTAGTCAGTTTAATAAATGAGTGTGAACTGTATGTGCTTGTATGTGTGTGTGTGTGTGTGTGTGTGTGTGTGTGTGTGTGTGTGTGTGTGTGTGTGTGTGTGTGTGTGTGTGTGTGTGTGTGTGTGTGTGTGTGTTATGAGAGCATTTGGATGGGAACAGGATTGGAACGGAATGGCAGTAAGTCCTTTCCTAGTTCAACAGTGATTTGCACCTGTTGTCATACTCACACACTTCCTACTGCTGTCACACACACCTTCCCTGCACTTTTATCACACTTGTCTACCTTCTCTCGCAGCTTTCTTACCCATTTGCACTTCCTCCTGCCTCAGACATCTGCCTCCCACTTGCCTCACCCAGTTTGCCCACCTACCTCACTCCCTGTTTTGTCTCTCTTCAGTATTAATATACGAGTATGAATCTCCCCACCGCCTCGTTAGTCTGGCTGAATCAGTGTTTGTGAAGTGTAATTAATTGTACCTGGGTAATTGGCCGGGCTGACGGCTGTGCTGGGGGCGAGTATGTGCGTGGGGTGGTGCTGTGTAGAGTGGTGTGGTGTGGTGTAGTGTGATGTGATGTGATGATGGAATATTGGGACTAGGGCGTGACTTCAGTGGTGCTGAGTGTACTGCTGAAGTGGTATACATATATAGCAAGACATGGGTCAGGTTCGTTTCTGCAGTTCGTAGAAATTGTTATGACAGTGTATGTAGTGGGATAAATGTTGTGGTGTATGGGGATATTCGCGGTTTGGAATGGTGTGTTGTGCCCTGGTGTGTGATGACTTATGTTAATTTAAATATGATGTGTTATAGTGTGTGGGTAAGGTGAGGAGGGTGAGTGCATTAGATCAGTGTAGTGTTATGTAAGTGTATAAGAGTGTATGAGTGTGGTGTGATGTAAGTGTATAA
Source organism: Coenobita brevimanus (assembly GCF_032717465.1). Classification (NCBI taxonomy): domain Eukaryota; kingdom Metazoa; phylum Arthropoda; class Malacostraca; order Decapoda; family Coenobitidae; genus Coenobita; species Coenobita brevimanus. The sequence goes on from NC_136959.1 coordinate 7,031,803, forward strand.
GAGTGAGTGTGGTGTGATGTATGTGTATAAGAGTGTGTGAATGTGGTGTGATGTAAGTGTGTAAGAGTGTGTAAATGAGGTGTGATGTAAGTGTGTAAGAGTGTGTGAGTGTGGTGTGATGTAAGTGTATAAGAGTGTGTTGAGTGTGGTGTGATGTAAGTGTATAAGAGTGAGTGTGGTGTGATGTAAGTGTATAAGAGTGTATGAGTGTGGTGTGATGTAAGTGTTCAAGTGTGTGTGTGGTGTGATGTAAGTGTATAAGAGTGTGTGAGTGTGGTGTGATGTAAGTGTTTGAGTGTGTGAGTGTGGTGTGATGTGAGTATTTAAGTGTGTGAGTGTGGTGTGATATAAGTGTTTAAGAGTGTGTGAGTGTGGTGTGATGTAAGTGTATAAGAGTGAGTGTGGTGTGATGTAAGTGTATAAGAGTGTATGAGTGTGGTGTGATGTAAGTGTTCAAGTGTGTGTGTGGTGTGATGTAAGTGTATAAGAGTGTGTGAGTGTGGTGTGATGTAAGTGTTTGAGTGTGTGAGTGTGGTGTGATGTGAGTATTTAAGTGTGTGAGTGTGGTGTGATATAAGTGTTTAAGAGTGTGTGAGTGTGGTGTGATGTGAGGTGTGGCTATCATATCCCACCACGGAAACCACCTTGTCATGGTGGCGGGCTTGTGAGCCGTGTAAATCTGATGGGCCGTACCAACGGGGGGAGATCCCCCCAGACTCAGCAGGAGGACACGGTTACCCATGCTGGAGGGGCCATCAGGGAGGGGTCAGACTAAGTGCTCCCAGGCCCACTACCTTGTGGATTACCCTTGGGTAGGTTAAGTCTACGGGAGCTAACCCCGAACGAAAAATCCGTGAGTGGTGTCCTACAGAAGGCGGAGCTCGACGGACAGAGCTCCCGACAAATTCCTGCAACCTTATTCACCAGATAGTCGTCATGAATATTCATGCCACCATCAAAGGCTGAGAAGGGCTAGGTCATGTGGTGGTAAGGGCTGTGCACCCTTACCATCATACCAAATCCATTCATTGCTCATGTACACTGCAATCTCATTTTCCACTTTAATCCTTTCTTCAGTATTAAAATACCTATGGCAACAGGATAGGGTGACACCGACAGGTCATGGCTGTGGCTGGAACTGGCTTGCTTGGGTTCTGCACATTGGCGGCAATGCCCCGTGGTAGCTGGCATGATGACGTAAGAGCAGGCCATGCATTCGGCAGCATCCAGTGCGACTAAGTTTTTTTTTTATGCTAGGAAGAAGGAACCAAAGGCCATGAACCCGCAATAACTGTTCGTTTCAAGACAAAAAAAAAAAAAAATACAAGAGAGAGACAAATTCAAGATCCGATTATTTCGAGATTCCTGGACACACTGTGTTTGAAAGACTGGAGATCATAGCTAGCAGGAAATACGGACAGAGGGAGACAGTTCCAGAGTTGACCTGTTGCATAAATGAAGGCCTGGGAGTAACGGTTAACTCTTGCATTAGAGTTGGACAGAAAAGGGATGAGAGTTTGCTGCTAGATGGGTGCTACAAGCCCGTCGTAGAGGTGGACGAATGCAAGCAGACAGTTCAGAGGAGCAGTGACCATTAAAGTAGCGATAGAAAAGAGATAAAGATGCAACAGTGCGGGGAAGAGACAGAGGTTGAAGGGAGCCAGTAAGAGGGGGAGAGTTAATGAGACGAAAAGCCTTTGACTCCACCCTATTGAGAAGAGCTGTATGTGGGGAGCCTCCCCACACATGAGAGTTGTACTCAGCACAAGGGCGGATAAAACCTGTGTATAGAGTCAACAGTTGTGAGAGGGTATAGAAGGAACAGAGTTGGCTTAGCACACCTAATCTCTTGGAAGCAGATTTTACAAGAGATGTAATATGATCTTTCCAAGATAAGCCCCTAGTGAATGAAACCCCAGTCATGTTCAAGGATGATGCAGGATTAAGCTGAATATTATTAAGCATTAGTGCGTACACCTGTGGAAGATTTTGTCGGGTTGATAGGTGTAAGAACAGTCTTTGATGCATTAAAAACAGCAAGATTATTTTTACCCCAGTCAGAGACACGAGCCACGTCAGACATTAGGTGTGCCATAGGCTCATCCCTTGTTTGTTGAAGTAACTGCTGAGATGAACGTTGCGGGAACCGAATGGAAAGGTGAAGGGTGGTCATCAGCGTACGAGTGGGTAGGGTTTGATGTACAGCTCAGAAGGTCATTGATGAATAAATGGAAGAGATTTGGTGATAGGACAGAGCCCTGAGGAACACCACTATTGATAAATCTAGGAGAAGAGCGATGGCCGTCTACCACAGCGGCTATAGAACGACCAGAAAGGAAGCTATAGGTAGAAAGATAGAAACTGTAAGAGAGCACTTTGGAAATGGGTGGCCAACTGCTTACCCCTGGTGGGGAGGAGTTTGGAAAAGGTAACCTAAACATCTGCTACTCTGCACCACCCGGGCAGATAACTGCATCAGTCATGGCATCCACACTGCGATCGGAAAAACAGAAGAATCCCTCTGACTCTTGCTACCCAGAATATACAAACCTTGCTTGATACTCACCAAGACACGTGACCACGCCATATAACTGCCCTTATTGTTCATGAACTGAAAAGATATAAAACTGACATTGCTGCCTTCTCTGAGACTCACCTCTCAGGAGCTGGCAACCCAACAGCAGCAGGAGAAAGGTACACCTGTTTCTGGATGGGATACCCAGACCATGTAAGAAACCATGGTATTGGCTTGGCAGTCCGAATCAGCCTACTACAGAACATCCAAGAATCCCCTGTGGGTATCTCAGAGCTGCTGATGTCCTGGCACATATAATCCTATAAAGGCCAATATGCAACATTCATCAGTGTCTTTGCACCAACACTTATGACACCTTCAAAGGTTCATTTTATTCCTCTCTGGATGCAACCATTTGCTCAATAGTACATAACGACAAAGTCATCCTGCTTAGAGATTCTAATGCCAGAGTTGGGAAAGGTAATCACCTCTAAGCTGCCAAGGTGTAAGTAACATGAACAGCAGTGGCCTTAGACTGCTTTACTTAAGCTCAGAACACAGTCTGGTCATCACTAACACCATTTTTCAACTTAAGAACAATCACAAGATCACATGGATGCATCCATGATCTAGATATTGACACCTAATTGATTATCTCAATAAGTCGGTGAGATCGAAGAAAAGCTCTTAGAACCCGAGCTATGATCCATAATTATGATATATGTAGGTGCTGAGTGTTCAACAGACTATAAACTTATACTTATCAAACTGCAATTAGTCATACGTTCACCAATGTGCCATAGATCATCCTCCATGAAACTAAACAAAGGAATTTTAAATGATGTGACAACTTGTAACACCTTCTGCAGCACTATTACAGAGACGTTCTCTCATTGCCCACCACTTGACCCAAACAACAAGCAAAAAACCTGGATGCAAACTAGCTAAACAATAAAACACTGCTTTAAAAGCTCTGCAGAAGAAACCCTGGGCTTCTCCACTCGTCTAGATAAAGTCTGGCTTGATGAAAATGCTGAGGACATACGAGACCTGATGGCACTGAAGAATAGAGCATGTAACAGATGGCTTCCTCATCGTACCTCCTTAACTAAAAAAAAATAAAATAAAATAAAGTGAATTCTAGAATCTCAGAAGTGAAACCCAGAGAAACTGCGTGACACGGAGACAAATGATGTAATGAGCAAGCGAAAGAGCTGCAAAGACTGGCTGATACTAATGACCAAAACGAATCAACCACAACTCAGCCTCTTTAGGACGTCTTAGATCCAGAGCCTTTGAAGACGTCAAACAGAGAATCCAGACGAAGGTATGAGTATATACTGCTGTATGCCTCTCCTGCACCTTATACGGTGCTGAATCCTGGATTACTTACCAGCGTCACATTAAACAGTTTGAGTCATTTGGCATTCGAAGTTAGTGTACATCCTAGGACTCACAATGGAAGGATAAAGTCCATCACTCACAAATTCTCCAGTGAACAAAATCAATCAGCATAGAAACTATGCTGGCTTAAAAACAACTGAGATAGGTCGGATATGTGTTCCACATGCCTGAGCATTGCGTTCCCCACCAGGTTCTGTATGGCGAACTCCCTGCAACACGTTGCAATCCAGACAGACAGAAGAAGAGATGTATAGATTATTTAGGACAACTTTAAACAAATGCAAAATCATACCAAAAGATCTTGAAACCAATGCCTCTGACAGAAAACAGTGGTGAGTCCTCTTCAGCGAAGGAAACCATCTTGAAGAAGCCCGGAACCTGGCCAGAGAAGAGGATAGAAAACGGAGGCACAATCAAACAGAGTTCCCCCAGCAAACCTAGCTTGACATGTCGACTGTATGGTACAGTTTGCGGATCCAGGATTGGTCTGCAGAGTCACACAGGTTGGCACCAACGACAGTGAGAAACACATCATTCTAGTGAATATAGTAGCCGTAGTCTTCTGTAGTAGAAGCACAGATTAAAGTAAGGATATCATATGGAGTGTGAGTGTAGTGGATCAGTGAGATACGTGTTGGTGCATAAGTGTCGTAGTGAAACGTGAATAGCTGTAATGAAGTGGTGTGGTATAGCCTACTGGCAGTGCAATAGATATGGTGGTAGAGTGACCGTGACTGTTCGTGGCTCTTTGGATGTGAAGTCTAACCAGCAGCACTAATGTGTTGTAATGTAGGGTGATGTTGCCAGTGTGGTCAACTAGAATAAGATGACAGTATTTTGGGATGCAAGCTTGGATGTGAAAATAGGGTACTTGCATTGTCAGTAGCCTTCATGAGATTGTATACAAGTATACCTTAGCAAAAAAAAAAAAAAAAAGGAACTTTAACTGAAGTTTAAAAAAGTACAGGCTCAAGCTAATCTGATTCCTTGTTTTTTGGGCAACATCTATTTAATCTATGAGAAAAGGTATTTTTGCCAAAGCTTAAGTATAAATTCAACTCTGTCCAAAAAAATAATTTTATGGTGTGTGTGTGTGTGTGTGTGTGTTACAAACTAGGTCAGTTGACGCACAAGAATATCTTTGAATCAATTTAACTTATAAAACTCAGTTTTTGCATATTTGTAGAGACAGATGGGACAATAGGATCAGCGGGAGGGAAGGCAAGTGGGAAGTAAGGTGTGCGGGAAAGAAAACACGAACCCACTAGAGGAAAAGTGCGGGGAAATGCGGGGAGGAAATAGTGAAAAACAATGAGTGCGGAGGAATGAGGGAATGCAGAAGAGAAGTAGGGACGGATAGGATGCAAGGTTCAAACCCTTTGTATTGAGATAGCATTGTATATTGTGGCAGTATTTGGTACATTGCATCGACTCTGTAGTTACACAACATCCTCATCACATGCTGTACATGGCAACTGTAACTGTGGGCCTGCATAGAATCCCCATATGTACTAGAATCACAATATTTTGGTCCAGAGAGTACCCTGGCTTCAGGCCAGGCACCAACACATTTACCTAACATAAATATGTCTCGTCCTCTCATGTTTTCTCCGGTCCAAGGCAAAGACAGGGTAAAATTGCATATATTTCTCCCGTTGAACCACTTTGGGATACTACCAGCTATCCAGCCACTGCCAGCAAACCGACAGCCATTATGACCCTCATGTGTCACGCCGCACCGCTCCAGCCACGGCAGGATTTAACCTGCAGTTGCTGAGTATAGGATTCTGCAGTGCTTCTGTGATGCTTGGATTTGTTCTGCTATCTTCGTAGATTGAAAAACTTAGCGAGCATGCTGGAAGAACGATTTTTTAAGTGCACTATAATTACCTAAACAATGCCAGCTGGGTAAGGTACGACTTGGCGATCCACTTCATTCAGAGAGTCTCGGATATCATAATGATGATGATGATGATGATGATGATCTTTTCAGCGATTTTCGTTATAAGCTGAGCTACACAGTTTATGAATTATGGAGGTAGAAATCATAAGAGTACCATACACTTTCACTGCTATGGGGAAAAAAACGAAACATTAATTTTCAACCAAAGCACCATCGGGGATGCCTTTCCTGTCTGACAAGTGTTGCTATCTTTCACTTTTGTTGTAGATATCCAGTGCTTATCAGACTGTGTCTGTGACACTGACCTGACACTCATCCCTAATCAGTCAGCTTACGCTGTTAATCTTTCCTTTTCGTTGGGCTCCCTCAGTCACAAACTTATCACCTTATCCTGTCCCATCACTCCAGTAAGGCCTGTGGACCCTCCAAAGAAGCATCGTCTGTGGCACTTTGGAGGTGCTGATTTGGAGGCCCTCAGGCAGCATTTCCTGGATTATTCCTGGAATGATTATTGCTTCCATGGTCGAGAGCCATCTAAGTGTGCCTTCCACATTACGGAGGTTATTCCCTTGGGCATGGAAGCATACATTCCTTTCTCATATCCTTTGACTAATGCAAAATAACCTTAGTTTAATCACGCTTGCTTTAATGCTGTTCACGGCAAGGAGAAGGCCTGCAAAAGGTACCGGAGTCAACCCACTCCAGAATCTCATCTCTTATATGTTTCTGCCCGGAATTGTGCTGAGTCTGTTCATTGCTTTGCTAAAAATAATTTAATTCGTACTAAATGCTCTAAACTCTCCAGCTCGAATTCTTCCCACTCCTTCTGGGACCTAGCCAAAAACCTTTCTAGCAATTTTACCGCAACATCCTTCCCTCCTCTTTTCGACTCTGATGGCTCTGTAGCTATTTCTTCTACTGGTAAAGCAGAAATCTTCACTCTGACTTTCTCCTCCAACTCCACCCTAGACGATTCCGGTGCTGTTCCTCCATCACTTCCCCCCTCTGACTTCCTCGTGGCTGACATTAAAATTTCTTCAATGAGTGTATTGTCTGCCATCACTGGCCTCAATACTAACAAGGCATATGGGCCTGATGGGGTCCATCCTGTTGTCGCCAAGAACTGTGCTTCTGTGCTTACACCCTGCCTAGGTATACTCTTTTGTCTTTGTCTGTCAACTTGCACCTTTCCTTCTTGCTGGAAGCTTGCTCTCATTCAGCTAGTCCCAAAGAAGGGTGACCATTCCCAATTTCCTATCCCTCTAACTATCGCCCAATTGCTTTAACATCCTGTGTTTCAAGAGTTTTCGAGTTTATTCTTAACAAAAAACAAAACAAAAAAAAACAGCATCTTCTTTCTTATCTCAACCTTCTTTCTGATCGTTAGCATGGGTTCTGCCAGGGACGCTCCACTGGCGATCTTCTAACTTGCCTTTCAAACTCCTGGTCATCCTCCTTTCGGGACTTTGGCAAAAACTTTGTTATTGTAACTGACGTCTCAAAGGCTTTTGAAAGAGTCTGGCATAAATCTTGAATTTCAAAACTGCCCTCTTACTGCTTGTATCCTTCTCTCTGTGCCTTCATTTCTAGCTTCCTTTCTGGTCGTTCTATAGCTGCTGTTGTAGACGGCCACTGTACTTCTCCTAGAGCTATCAATAATGGTGTTCCTCAGGGCTCTGTACTATCACCAACTCTCTTCCTTGTATTCATCAATGTCCTACTAGGCTGTACATATAACTGTCCACTCATGTGCAGATGACTCCACTCTTCATCTATCCATTCACTTCCCTCAGCATCCATCTCAGCAGTTACTTTAACAAACAAGGGATGAGGCTATGGCACACCTTATGTCTGACTTGGCTCATATCTCTGACTGGGGTAAAATAATCTTGCTGTTTTTAATGCATCAAAACCCTTTTCTTACATCTATCAACCTGACAATATCTTCCACAGGAGTACCCTCTAGTTTTTAACAATATCCAGCTCATCCAGCATCTTCTTTAAACAAACTTGGAGTTTTAGTCTCTCGGGATTTATCTTGGAAGGAACATAATACCTGTCTTGTAAAATCTGCTTCCAAGAGATTAGGTGTGCTAAGCCGACTCCGTGCTTTCTTTACCCCTGCACAGTTGTTGATTTTTTATACAGGTTTTATTGGCCCCCGTGTAGAGTACACCTCTCATGTGTAGGGAGGCTCCCCACATACAGCTCTTCACAACAAAGGGGAGTCACAGGCTTTTCATCTCATTAACTCTCCTCATATCACTGGGTCCTTCAACCTCTGTCTCTTCGCCTTACTGTTGTTTCTTTATCTCTTCTCTATCGCTAGTTCAATGGCCACTGCTCCTCTGAACTGCTGCTCGCATCCCTCCACCACTACGGTGGGCGCATAGCAGCCGTCTAGCAACAAACTCTCATGCTTTTTCTGTCCAACTCTCTAACGCAAGAGTTAACCGTTACTCCCAGTCCTTCATGACCACAGCAAGTCAGCTCTAGAACTGTCTCCCTCTGTTTGTATTTCCTCCTGCCTATGATCTCCGTTTTTCAAACGCAGTGTATCCAGGCATCTCGAAATGAACAGTTCTTGAATTTGTCTCTGTTATCTAGTTTTTGTTTTTTCTTGGAGGGCACAATTCCTTCTTCCTTGCATAAAATAAAGTTAATCAATCCTAACATCAAATATACAGTAAGATAACCGTAGTCTTGTGTGTCACTTTCATCACTGCGGTATGTCAAGGAAATGGGGGTTGAGGGTTAACACATTAACAGTCTCTCCATTGTTTTACTTACTGCTGTTCCTGATTCACTTTGTAGTAAGCAAGAAAAATTGTTCATATGTAGCCACTCAATACAGGAAGGTGGGTACCAAGACAGAGGAGGTCACATTCAACTCTGACAAGGAGGCCAGCCTGGTCCTGCCGAGTCAGACCAACATGGCTAAAAGCAAGACAATATAAATTTGTAAACAGAGTGCGTGTGCATGATGGAGACAAGAAGAGGGAGGGGAGACAAGAGAAGAGAGGGGGCAGGAAAGGGTTAATGAGATGTGAAGAAGGGCAAGGGCTGCTTGAGAATCGCTGATGGTTAAGCCTGAAAACTGTTCAGAAAGAAGTTAAGGGAAAAAATAAGAGCAAACAATTTACATTGGGTACTGTTGACCCACCTTAGGAGACAGGGATGGAGGAGGAGAAGACAGGAGAAGCGGAACTACAGGTAATGGAGGAAGCCATCAATCGGCCATTAGCAAGGAGAACCGTCCTTGACTAGGAAGGATTGGAAAGGTGTGGCAACTGGGGAGAGGGTTTCAAGGATAGAGAACTGAACAAGGAAAGGTGGACGGGCATTAGTAGTGGTAGGAGGTGCGTAAAGAACAGCAGGAGTTTCTCGTGTCCATACAGGGGACAGACGGTCGCAGGAAGGTCGTCGCAAGGTCAGCGTGGATACAGGCAAGATCTCTGCCAGACAGCAGAAAGGGAGGATAAAATGTCGAACGAACTCTTTGGTATCTGGCGACCATGCCAGAGACACAAATTCGCTGGACCCGTTCAAGGAGAGTGACGTGGAATACATTAACACGTTCTTCAGTATGAGACATGTACTTATTAATTCTTGTCTCCCTTCTGCCTCTTTTCTCCGTCCTCCTGTCTACCTCTTTCCCGTCATTCTTCTCAACAGCGTATTCATGCAAAAGGTTCTTCTAACATTCCTTATCTTTAGTTTTCTCCATTTTTTTCGCCCTTTATTTCGCTTTCCATTTATCCTTTTTTCTTTATTCTACTCCTTCTTATCCTTTGTCTTTTTCTCTTTTCAACCAGTTATGTTAATTATATCTCCCTTCTTCCTCGCCTAACCGACATCTGGCTCTTTATCCTTCACATCCTCAGCCCCCCCTTCTCTCTCTGATGACCCTTACTCTCTTTGTCTCTTCTCTTCCACGTTTGTTTCTTTGCCTTAGATATAGGGACACTAAGACCCTGAATCGGTAACGTCTTTTTTTTATATTTAATCTGGACGTAGTGGCGATTTTATTCAATCTTTTGGAAATTCGTGAACACAGAAGCATTAGATATGACCTTGATTAAACCTTTTACCGGTAGAGTTTCTTCCTACGTTCAATAAAATAATTTGATAATACTAAGAATCAAGTTCAAAAGACGTCACCAAACATACGAGGTTAATCTATACCAGAATGTATCGCTTCTCCTTTATTACTGATCCTTCTTCTTTCCTTCTCCCTGTATCCTCTTTCTCAGTTATTCTCCTCCTCTCATCATCTCCCTCTTCTCCGCCTACTCTTCCATCGCCCCACTGATTTTCATGTTCATGCCTCTCAGATAGTTCTCCTCTTCCTTCTTCCCTACGTCTTCTCCATCATCAACATTTAATCCTCCTTCCTGTCCTTCTCTCCCTGCCTCACCCGGGTACACATTGAAGTTTCCCTCCCACAGGCTCTTTCTCTTCCCTCCTTCAATTTATCACTTAGTGCGGGCTAAATTAAATTAACCACCGTCTTTCAGGCTCTTGTACGAAACTTACTTTCCAAAGCCTAGTCTGTCTGTATGTGTGTCTGCATTATGCTCTCTCTCTCTCTCTCTCTCTCTCTCTCTCTCTCTCTCTCTCTCTCTCTCTCTCTCTCGTTTGCACTGTATATCTGCTTAGTCTATATGCCGGTGTTTTAGTTCATCCTTTATTTTCTCCTTCCTTTTCTGTCTGCCTTTAAGCCTGCTTATAGTTTGTATATCTGTTCCTCTATATTTGTTGCTCATTATCTTCCCGGGAATTTCCTCATACTCCACGCGGAAGCCTGTCCACCTGTCTGTGTGTGTCGTCATCAATAGTAATTAAAAAAAAAAAATCTGAGAAATAAAACGAGGGTACGAAGCGTTCTCAGTAACCCTGAAAATCCACCGTTTCCGCTTTTATATGTGTTGGCCGATGGGTCGTCATATTCCGCCAGGCTTACACATACATTTTTCCTCGCTGAACAGAACATTACCGTGTGCGCGGCCACACCTTAGTCTCACCGTAATTTACATTCATCTATCCTTTTACTACTTTTGATTTCTTAAACACTTCAGTTCATGCCTTTATTGGAAGAGTTATACGGGACTTATAAAAATCCTGTGTGCTGGACTCAGAAAAAATCATTTTCGGCCCGACTATACTGCTTGGATCCTCTTTATGCCTGAAGACGGTCCAAGTCTGACCGAAATTGTTGTTCACATCATCATCATCATCATCATCATCATCATCATCATCATTATAATCAGCTAAGGTAAGTCTAGGCAGGACAATGGTCTCTCCCATCTTTTTGCACTATGACCTATTGGGTATAAGTCTGTTCCGTGCAGTCTCACCAGTTCTAGGAATCTTTTCTCACCATCCACTTCTCTGTCTGCCTCTTTTTCTCACTCCATCTCTAAGTTGCCACTCGTTTATCCTGGTTATCCATTTGTTATTCGTGCTTCGTAACCTGTCCACATCCAGATGAGCATATTGGCTCTGGTGATTGCTGTACGGTACTGTATATAATCCTCTTTCGTCCAGGCAGCTCTCTTTTATCTCTGCATGTGAGTCCAAACATAAATCCCTTCCACTCCTCTCTAAGCACTCCTGCATTTACGTTCCAAGTATTTTGTTAGATTTCATGTTTCCAACGCATAAGTTAAAACAAGATGGACACACTGAATATATAACGATTTCTTATGACATAACAGCAGTTGCTTATCCTTAACCCGTCACGTCCCGAGGTTTTCCGCACCTCCGACATCCCCCAGTCCCGAGGTATTTTAGATTTTTTTTTTTTTTTTTTTTGGCTAAAACCTTCGCTTTTGGTGAGAAACATCGAAAATTCATAGAGAAATTGCTCACCTGAGGTTTAAAGTGCCCAATCCAGGTAGGAGTTCCTCCTTACCTGAGTGGGTTTTCTAACATGCTGGCACCAAAGAAAACGAGTTCTATGGGAGGGTAACTATTTTATCCACTCATAAACGGTATTTATTTATTTACTTGGTACGAATGTATATGTAGTATGTGAGTATATTGGTTTTCAAGCAGTAATAAAGGCATTATAAGCATTGTTTCACTCACTAACTAATCACCATACCTGACCTTTTTTTGCCACATTACCTGATCATTATTTCTGGCTGTTTCTTCTTCTAATGCTATGTAAACATTGTCCTCCACATTGTCATTGATTGGGGAATCACTCTGGCCCTGAATATCTTTACTAGGCAGGTCACTGGTAACAGGTCCTTTGCCAAGACAATGGCGTGAGGGGGGGAGGGGGGAGGTTATGCAGTGTAAGGCACTGTCGCTGCTTGGCATCTTGTAGAGGAATAGAGGAAGGTGTCCCGTGTATACATACGAAAAATCACGTGCGAAAATTGAAAATTGAGTAAATTAGGGACCTTGCAATTGCACGACGTACTGGTACGTCGCCGGGACTGGCAAATGCAAATCGTTGCAATGTACCCATACGTCGACGGGATGGGGCGGATTAATGTAATTATTTAGTTTACTATTAGCTCCTCACCCCATTACTATTCTTCGTTTGATTTCACTGTCATGGGCTGGGTGTGCCTGAACTGCCTGGCCCAGATGTAGCCTACATAGTCCTCAACACCTGATTATCCTTCACCTCGTATTTCTACTGGATGGGCTTAGTCATGTCTGTTTAACATGATTTGCGTCTTTTTCGAATTCATTTTCAAGCCAACCTTACGACTCCTCCTGTTCAGACTGGTAATACTTTCTGGCGGTTCCTCCCTTTGTTCACTGAAAAGAAGATTGTCGTCAGCAAGTTTAAGACTGTTTTATCGCTCAGGCTAATTTATTTTCTTTTTTCATTTTAAGTTTCCGATTATTTTCTGTCGATGTGCTGTTAATTACTTCGGTGATGTATCCCCCTGCCTTACGCCTCTCTTTATTAGTATTTTTTGCTTATTACTGTTATGAGGATTCATGGCGGTACTGTCTTCATAAGCATATTCATGTACTTTAACATAAGTTTCCTTTACACCTTCTCATCAAAGTGCTCCAGTCACTGCAATTGTTTCAACTGAATAATATGGATTTTAACAATCAGCAAATGGCATGCAATGTGGTTTCTTATATTCTTATGTTTTCTATATCATTTGATTAATAACATGAAAATGGTCTGTTGTCGAATAACCCCTACGAAATTCGTCTGTGTTCCTGGCTGGTTTGGAGCTAGTGTTGATATAATTTTACTATCATAGTAGATTGTACACATCAGGCAGAAGCCTAACTGGGTATAGTTCCTCACGCGTTTACTGTCCTTTGTGTGAAGTAGAATACTGGAATAATTATTCTGATCTAAAGTTCCCATATAAGGGTACAATACTTCTTCATTATTCAGACATCTTTTCCCATCTAAAGAACTACTGAATGGCACTGTGACATCAGCACACATTATGCCTTCATTATGAAGACGAGAAATCTGATGGCGACAACTTATTAGATTTTTTTTCTCTCTAATTTTTTCCCAGCCATCTCCTCACCCATCATTCTTGATTCCGTCTTGTGACATGTAAGGTAATCAGTCTTCACACCGTTTGTTTGTGGGGGTTTTATTTGACTTTCCAATTTTCTTCAATGCTTTCTGAAGGAGGAAACTTGAATAAGGACTATGGAACTCAAGTTCACCTGTTAACAGACATATATTAATATAACCACTGAAACTGGGTGGAATGTATGTATATAGTATAGATATAGATAAACAGAGATAAATAAATAGGCAAATGGATAGTGAATGTTTTATCAATAGACGTAGACACATTTTATTTACAACATGTGAGATTCAGGACATCGTATGACAGGTCGTAAGCTTGTTACCATGAAAATTTGTACAGTATACCGTGTTCTGAATATACTAATACCCCAGGCTGTGTACCAGACACAAAACCCACTCGATGTAGGACAATTTAATCCCAAACTATGTTGATAAAACGTGGGACAACAATACATAGATTTGATGACTGATTGAGAGATTTGTATCTGAGGGGAGACAAAAACACCACTGGACAAAGACACGAGTTAACGCCAGACAGTTCAGGTGCAGAACAAGGTAGATATACCACCAAACATACTCAGCATACGCAAGACGAAGAATATACTAGAAGTAGATTATATTGGCGACTAACGAGAGGAAGGATGCTGTAGGTGCAGAAGAGAGAGAGAGAGAGAGAGAGAGAGAGAGAGAGAGAGAGGAAAATGTAGAAGAGTGATGCCAGTAGAAGTTATATGATAAACTAAAGAAGAAAAATCAGAGAGACAGATAAGCAGCATTAAACATTAATCACATTATTCTGGCAAGACAAAATGGGGACGGGAAGGCGAGGAAGATGAAGAAAAGCGGGAAGGAATGGAAAGATGTGATAAACTCCCACATCAAGACCCTGAGTAACGGCAGTCTGGGGAAATTACCGGGGAAGTTTGTGAGTTTTATACAGTGGAAGCCCTGCCAACTCCTGGGAAAAGACGGCTGTGATAAAAGAAAGGAATCCGCTGTAGAAAAATATGTGTTGGAGTGCGTTGTGGTAAGCTCTGAAAACCGGGGCAAAGGGAGGTACAGTGAGGATGTGACGTGTATTTATAGGAAGGGAAATACGGAGGGTGAGGGTTGGATGTGGATGAGAAAGAACGTGAGTGGGTGGAAAATCAAGTTTGGGTGTCAAGGAGCAGGAGTAGGTATGGGGCTGTGGGTGATAGATGGAGAGTGTGGGTGAAACAGTGAGGGAGTTGACAGCCACACAGCACCAGGGAAATTAACTGTGTGAGGAAGGTTGACTGGAGAGAAAAACAAAAAAGCAATGAAGAAAGAGAAGAAGTGAAATGAAGACTGTGAATGAGAAGGAGGGGAGAGAAACAGACAATGAAATGGAGGGAAAGAGAGGGAGAGAGGAGGAAAGAATCAGGCAGTGACTTAGTTGTAGTGTACCAACAAGAATAATACAAGGGTAGGTGGTGTACTCGGGAAAGAGGGAAGCAAAGGGTTAGCCAGTGAGTGGGAGGCAGGCAGTGTCAGAGGAAGATAAGGAGAGAGAGAGAGAGAGAGAGAGAGAGAGAGAGAGAAGAATGACAGGATGGTCAGAAGAAACAGATAGGAAACTGAAAGGGTGGAAGAAAAGCAAGAACAGGCAGCCAGAGAGATGAAAGGAAAAAAGTGGGAGGCAGGAAATTAGTAGATGAGAAAAAAGGAGCAGAAGTAGAAATGATGATGGACGGGAGGAACATGCAAGGAACTATTTAAAAAAAAATGTATATAAAAGGAATATGAATAAGGGGGAAATAAAATATGAAGAAAACAGGAGTTACAGGATAATGGAGAAGAATGCATGAACAAAACACAAAATAAAAAAGAAGCTACAAAGGATAGTAAAGTAGAGAAATGTAAAATGATCTTGAAAACAAAAATCCATGAGACGGAGTGGGAGAGGAAGAAAAATCGGAAGGATGAAGGTTGTGGGCACTGAAATGCGACCTCAGTACATTTCTGCTCCAGCGTCTGGCTTGGTATGTGATATTGATCCACTGGACGACATTCTACTTCGACATTTACAGATATTCATAATTATACATTTCCTTATAACTTTGATCTTATTATTGCTTACCGGAGTCAAAAGTGTCGGCAAGCATGTTGATCAGTTCTGGATGTTTGTCTGTCTGTCTGCCTGTCTGTTTGTTTGTCTGTTCTCTACAGGTCACAGTTGTGCGCCAATCGTTCTGAAAAATATTCAGAAGGTAGTTACCAAATAACCATGGAAGCCTACTGTCTTTCATCAAAATCGGTCAGAGGCCCTGGGCTGCGTGGGGGATTGAAACCTCTCAATGGCCGTGGCTCCGGAAATCGTTGGGACCCAATGGCTGGCCCAGGTGCCATTTTTTCAGATTTCAGAAATCGATTTTTTTTTTTTTTTACCAAACTGAAGAGAAATGTCTGGCGCACCTGGCAATGCAATTTTCAGCTTCCTAAACCCGTCCTGTGCTTTGCAATGATGCGCGAAAATTTTTGCCTAATGATTTCCTGCACGCCGGTGACAACTAAGCAGACAATCGGATCCGTCCAGCAAGCGCTCTAATGTCCATACGCCGGTGAAAACTAAGCAGAAAGAGGGGGAGGAAAAGAGAGGGGGAAGAAGGGGGAAGAGGGGGAGGAGAGCTAGGAAGTTGGGGTGATCTATTCTGCCAGTGCTCTGCCTATGTCAGGTTCATTTTTTTATGACTGAATATCATGACAAAGTACTAAAATTAGAGAGAGAGAGAGAGAGAGAGAGAGAGAGAGAGAGAGAGAGAGAGAGACAGACAGACAGACAGACAGAGACAGAGAGATTAGGATGGCCCAGAAAATTAAAGTTCTTAGAATTTTTGGTACTCAGTTTTTATTTCCTTTATTGGCCCGAGGATATACTTTCGGCAGAATTACAGATCTTTGCAGCTTCATTCAGGATATGCACAAGTGGACCGAAATTATTGATTTTCTGAGAGTCTGGAGGCCAAACCCAGAATTTTGAGTTTTTACTCCCCCAAAATTCCAAAAGTGGCACACCTATTTTTTGTCATCTATGGACCTTAGACAACATCCCCAGGGCAGGTGCCGGCTGAAAATGTGTCCAGAGCTGAGATAGAGCTTGTGTTTCACAAGCTCGTATAGGCACAAATTTGGAGAAAATAAGACATATATGTTACCTCATCTACAGTATGTTACTTTCATTTGTATTTTATTTCTGTTTATCTTTCCAGGAAATCCTTGAGGAATCAAATACTTACCTGGCACTACCTATAAATAACTACCTATAATCAAATACTACCTACTTACCTTCTTGGCATTTCTTCTCTGCCTTGGTGAAAGGTTACATGTTGGGAGCCAAGTAGCGTTAGATGCCCAGAGCATCACTTTTGCATCTGTTCGCGTGATAAGGTTTGTTAGCGTGTCTGTTTACAAAGGTTTTTAAGGCTATGACGTGCCAGTCAATACATCATCAGTGTTCATTATTTTGGAAATTGCTGGGTATGAACAACTGATGGTTGTTGGTTGTAGAGACTGAACTTGATGCCATCCAAGGAAATAGCTGCTATATCATTGATGTTATGGCCTTCGTTCAAGCACTTGGGAAACCAAAGGCTGCCCACACCTTTGGAGATCTCTCAGATATCTTCTGTAATATTGTTCTGGCCAAATTTGATCATGAGCGCAAACGAGTAGATGTCATCTTTGATGCATACAAAGTAGACTCAATCAAAGGAATGACAAGACAAAGCCGATCTGGAAAGATGAGGCAAATCCATCGCATAATTGAGGAAGAGATGTTCCACTACCTTCACAATGGCCAGAATGTATATCCTTGACAGAAAACAAGACCAACCTTGTCAGTTTTCTTACAAATGAACTGCATGATAAGAGCAAACTACTCAAACAGGATCATGAACCCGTCATTGCTGGAGATTTCAAAGATAATGAAGATGTAGTAACCACCTGTCGTGATGCATCTCATTTAAAATCTCACCAAGAAGAAGCAGACACCAGAATGGTGTTACGTGGTGCAGGTGCTGCCAGTTGTGGATCTCAAACAATGATTGTTGATAGCAAGGACACAGATGTTCTTACTCTGTTCATACACTTTGGTGCCAGTCTTCCAAAACAAGTGTGGCTCAAAGTTGGAACTTCAAAAAAGTACCGTTTTATTGCCACACACTCACAAGATCAGAGCTACGCTTGGCCTGGACCTATGCAACATTATTCTCAGTTTTCATGCCCTACCTGGGCGTGAAACGACCAGTCAGTTTTGTGGCATAGGGAAGAAAAGTGCCTGGAAGATTTACCAGGAAAACCCACATCTCCTGGATGGCTTTGGTTATGGGCTGCTCTCTCCACATAAACTACAAAATGTTGAGAAATTTGTAGTCAATATATATGCATCAAAGTCTACCCTCACCTCAGCAGATGAACTACGCACTCAGCTGTTCTGCATTAAAGCTGCAGAAAAACTTCCTCCAACATAAGATGCTATGATTCAACACGCCAAGCGAGTACACTACCAGGCTTTGATATGGCACCATGCACTTGAGGCCAAGCCCTCATTGCCAAGTCCCAAAGAGTATGGTTGGAAAGAAGAAGATGGTGGACACCTTGTATCACTTCTTATGCCCAAGCTTCCAGTCCCTGCTACATTCATTGCACTTGTGAGCTGCAGCTGTAAAACCTCACGTATTTCATCTAATTATTCTTGTAGGAGACACAATTTGTGCTGCACAAGGGACTGCATTCGTTGTAGTGAGGACAATGTGTGCCTCAATCCTCTTAATCCTTGGGCACAAGATGATGAAGACAGTTATTCAGATGATAAGGAGATCTGATGTATTACTATTGCCTGAATCCTCCTAATACTTGGCACAAGATATGATAAAGACAGTGACTCAGATGATGACATCTGTTGTACTGGTATTGCTGTTAGAGTTGATAAACTGGTTCAACATGAAGATTATGTAATACATGTTTTAATAATTACAGTGTATTGTTGTCAGAGAAAACTTTTGCATAACATGTCAACTGTGCAGCACTTGTTCATCTTGGGGTCTTTATCTTCAGATTATTTTTGAAATATGGCTGCTCATAGTATTCATACGAATAACACCGAAATAAGTGTGTCATTGTTATTTTTGTGTAATCATGAAGATAAAAAACATACTAAAGAGTAAGGAATAAAGTGGGAAACTTTGGAACATACATGAAAACTTGTTATTAGATCCTACATCTACTCCAAAAGCAGTCTTCATCTGGGGAGAAAATATGCTCATTTTACATACATTTAGATAATGGCCTTTACTGGGTCTCAGGACGCAATGCCAGACTGGCACCTGGGTGTTTAGGTATGCTGAGGGTATGGGTAAGACCCGTAGGTGGTCCATTGCTTTTGGAATTTTCGGTGCCCAAAACTCCTTATCTAGGCCACATTTTAAAATTGGCCTCCAGACTATGATGTTTTCTCACTCTAGAACTCAACGTGCTCCTGAAATATAATATATGACAAGGATTTGCTATATTCCGTATCAAGTGGTGTTCATGTCATCCGTAATGTGAGAATAACTTAAGAATAAATGGACAACAAGAACATATTACATGTGAGTAATCTTGTTTGCGTTGGGATACTGACGTCGATTTGTAGCGACTACCCTATGCAGGTACTGTTTTTTATTTTCGCTTTTTGTAAATGAAGAGCTTTAGTCCTGAATGAGTTTCACCGCCACATCGTTCACCAAGTTCATCTCCCATAGAATTTGCCTCGACTGTAGGAAGCGTGGATCGTCATTTCACTGGCTTGGATCTTTGGAGATGAATCCAGAATCCAGTAGCTTGGTTCTAATGAACCAGTTAGTGTTTGTGGATGCCATCTTTTTCAGCTCCAGATATAGAATTTCCTCTTCTGTCACCTTCAGTATCTTTGATGGTTCCTTCTCTTCTTCCTTCCCGTTCATATGCTCAAGGATTTCTTGTTTCTCATCATATGAAACACCATCACTGAGCAGAGCCAGAGCTACTAACTCCTCGCTCAATTACCACAGATGTCGCTGAAAAGCTTTTGTGACTGCGATTCCAACTGCTTTATCTCTCTTTTCCCCATAATAACGAAGATGTTTGAGGAATGATACATCATTGCTTGGAGGTTCAAACACTTCAGGGGCCTTGAACCACATTTGACCATAGACAAAAACAACAAACAGAGCCATGATGTGAATCAACAATATCTCCTTGGTGGTCAGCTGGAACTGGTGTTAAAACATGAATATGTGGAGACAGTAGAATGTTTCAGACATCCAGCAAGCAAGCATGGTGTACAGGGCAGGGCTGTCCAAAAGCGAATCCTTCTGAGAGGAGTCTCACCCAGGAAAATCACACAGATCTTCATTAGTCGGAGGTAGTCGTCTCTGGGCTGTCTGCTTGAGAGTTTCCATGTAGTAGTCCATAACGTTTTGCACCTATGCAGAATTTTCCTTCAATATTGCACATTATGATATGACTGCTTGTGTTTCCCGTCTTGAAATCGAACTGCTTGATTCAATGCCACTTTTTCTTAAACCATTGGAATAAGAGAACATCTGGACCACTTGACGACCCATGAACTGTTTTTAAGACTTCTTTGAGAATAACCTCCAAGATATGGTGTCTTTAAGGAAAGTATAGGAGATTTCTTCCAAACTGCGCTTCAATCAATTTACAAGCTCCACGAACACGACCCGTGCTGGAGGCAGCTGTATCAAAGCACACAGCAACAGCTCACTCGATGACGTTCCAGTCCTTCAGGGTATCCACTACGGCATTAGCTTACGCCATTCCTGTTCCGGATGATAGTTGTGGAACGCCCAGCAGTTGAACTATTTCTCCTGAAGAAGATATATTCTTCCTCGAGATCAGTATTGATATCAGTTCAGCAGATTAGTTTCCTGTCAGAGATGGAAGGAGCTTACCATCCCAATGGACTACAGTTCTAGTTTTAGCTCCAGAGGCTACGACACCTTCCTTCGTAGCAGCGGTATTTTTTCACAGTATCGGATGCAGGCTTTCCTGTTTGAGGACAGGCTTATGTGTAGCTTCCGTAAGTTCATTTTAAGACCTGCTGCATTAACTGTCACAATGTGAACAGCCTGTCGGTCACTTGTGTTGGTTCTGTCCAAAGCAGCTGCAAGGTGACAGGAAAGTAAATTTTCAGCTTTCTTCCCAGGCTACAGATGAGAGGCTGCAGTTCACGGGGCAGCAACCGTAAAATCTGGATCCATTTCGACTTGAGGATTCTTTTGACATGAAATGTATCCATCATCATCAGAGCTGCTGGCTGACTACAACTGCACGTTACTAGCTCTTCACGCATCGGCATCCTTGCAATTTTCTTATCTTCACTTGCTCTTTTTGACACATTTGCCTTATTATCCTCTTGGCTAGGGCTTTGTCAGGCTGCCCCATGAGAAACTAATGTTCCCCTTCTTAATCATCTAGGAAGACCAGGTCTCTCTTCAGCCGAATCAGTTTTTCGACGTCATGATGCTTGACACTGAACAGAATTTCTTCTGCCGAATCAGTTTTTCGACATCATGATGCTTGACACTGAACAGATTTTCAAGGTTTTTGGTGAACTTCTCCTCCTTCTTCATCTATAGCTGATTCTTCCTGGTAGATCCCTTCTTCAACTTCTCCCACATGATCAGAATTCCATTTAGGGTTCTTTTTATTTTTTGCTCCTCTTGCGTGATCACAGGCAATAAAAGCTCTAGCACTCACTTGAGCTGATCGTTTTCATACTTTGAACAGAATATTGCTTAAGAAATCATAGTTCTGATTAATTTAACCTGAAGGAAGCACTGATTAACAAAAACATAAGATATTGTCGAACTCAGACAAATGAATATAGTTTCATTCATACTGGTACTCTATAACAGCTATATCAACTAAAATGAGAGAGAAAAAAAATTCTATTTAGGCTACATATTTGCTCGCAGCACTTTTGCATGCCATGACAGTACTGTATACTGTATTCATAAAAGGAGATTCAGTCTTCTTGCTTTCCTTTTGGAGAACCGATCCAATATTATGTCTGCATGACGCTGACTCACCACGATTCTCTCTCTCTCTCTCTCTCTCTCTCTCTCTCTCTCTCTCTCTCTCTCTCTCTCTCTCTCTCTCTCAAGTGATTTATTTATTTATTTATTTATTTGTAAATATTTATTATTATCATTTTTTTAGCCCCATTCGATTTCAAGACCCTCAACGGGGGGTGGCCGCCTCCTCCGCCCCCCCCCCCTTCCCCTTCGCTAAGCCCCTGGTCTCGATAAGGAGGAGGTGTGGTTTAGGGGAAGAGGGGTAGTGTTCAACAGACAGAAAATTAGGGGAAAAACCACGAATGTTCCAGAGATGAAGTGAGTCAGACAGTGGTTTCAAGCATCTCTCTTGGCCGTCACCAGGAGAGGGGTGGATGGTGAGGGCTTTCATGGCTCCTCCGCTCCAACCGGGGACTCCTAGGCTGGGTGTTGAGATGCCATTTTTATAAACTGTTGAGAAAAGGAAGTGTGGTGTGTAATCTGCAGGTAGTTTGGTGTTGGCAATTGGAGGAGAGTTTTTCAGGAGAGTACAGGTATGCTCTCTGTGTTACTGAAACACTGAAAAAGATCAGCAAAGGGGGATGGTCAGAAGTTAGTCCTGACGGCTGATGAAAGAGGAGCTCCAACTCTCCCCATCGTCAGCATTCCATCCACCCTGGGAGTACTGCCCTCTTCAACTGATGCAACAATCTACTTCCTACTCGAATAAACGGCAATTATTTTATAGTAAAAGGCATCTAGTTGGCGGTAAAACAGTATCTAAAAATATTCTAAAGGGAAGTGGCCAACGAATCAATACCAAATTCATCAATCATGCATCCCACTGACTGAGAGAGGTTGCACTGTCTGGTTTACAGCAATAGAATAATTGCTTAAAAGTTTCACTAGCAACACAAGCAGAAAAATAAGCAAATGCTAATGTGACAACGCATGTGAAATCGGTAAGAAATGGAATTAGCAGTAAAAGTGACAAGAAGCAGCACTGGGAAAGTGGAAAACTCGCACCCGCCAATTGATTTAAAGGGTGAATATTTTAATTTACCCAGGGTACCTTCTTCTTGGACAGATGAATCTCAAAATCAGATTACTTCATTCTTGCGTAACCCTTAACATTTCCACCAAGTCATGTCAAAACTGTCTGAGCTGACTTTACCCACTAACCTTGATGTTTGACCATTCCCTGTGACTTTGACCTTTGACCGATTGTCCTCATAATAGAATCTCCTTATCCTTATTCTCAACAAACTTTTCTGCATTTTTTTCGCCATTGGACTTCTTTTTTTAAGTTGGCCTTGCTATGTGACTTTGACCTTTGACCTACTGTTCCTAAAAACAATAGGTCAACCTCCTGGGGCTGCACAACTCATCCACCAAGTTTGATCGAAATCAGGTAAAATTTCTTTTAGTTCTTTTCCTCATGCACACAAACACGGCTTGAAATTTGTCCTTGCCCTATGAGCGTGACCTCTGACTGCTTGTTCTCAAAACTGAATCCCTTCATTTTTCAAATACCTTCAACCCGTCCACCAAGTTTGGTTTAGAGCAGATCAAAACTATTTGAATTTATGTTGATCCATGGCCGTGGCCTTTTAGTTCTTTTCCTCATGCACACAAACACGGCTTGAAATTTGTCCTTGCCCTATGAGCGTGACCTCTGACTGCTTGTTCTCAAAACTGAATCCCTTCATTTTTCAAATACCTTCAACCCGTCCACCAAGTTTGGTTTAGAGCAGATCAAAACTATTTGAATTTATGTTGATCCATGGCCGTGGCCTTTGGCCTGTTCCTGTGATCTTGCCCTTTGATTGCTCTCGAAACTATCCCCTTTCATTCTTTCCATATACTTAACCCTCCCTCAAAATTTGGTCTAAATCGAACAAAAACTTCACAAGTTGTTCTTGCCATTTGACTTTCACCTTTGGCATACTTTATTGTCCCCCAAAACAACAGATTTACTCCTTGATTGACTTTCAGCCTTTGCACCAAACTTCCTTGCACTTGGGCTAAAACTATCTTAATTATTTTACTAGCAACCTCACACATGAGTCGAATTTTAACCTTGCCCTATGACCTCATCTTAGGGCCAAGAGTTTTGAAAATTGAATGACTTTTTGTTTACACTCAACCGTTCCCCCAGGGTTGGTTTAAATTGAATACGAACCTTTTCAGCTAGTCAGGTCAGGTGCGGGTAAGGGGATGGATCTG
The DNA here is from genome assembly GCF_032717465.1 of Coenobita brevimanus. NCBI lineage: Eukaryota > Metazoa > Arthropoda > Malacostraca > Decapoda > Coenobitidae > Coenobita > Coenobita brevimanus. The sequence continues at coordinate 7,055,442 of NC_136959.1, forward strand.
TTATGATGTGGCAGGGGTAAACCAGTTCTGCTGTCGGGCCCTGCTGCGGATGTCACTGATTGCATTGCCCAGTTGACCCTTGTGCGGTGTGATGCGGTGAGGATCTGTCCGTTCTCTCCTTTGGAGCTAAGATGCGAATGAATGTGTTTGAATGGATGAGTAAATGGAGAGTGAGTCGTCCTGTCTCGGCTACCTCCCTTTTCTTGGGGGAAGCAGCCTAGGTATATAGATAGATAGATAGACGAACCTTTTAAGTTCTTGCCAAGGCAACGTTTGACATACCTGTCACCTTGAACCTTGACATATTGTTGTTGTTGTTGTTTTATCCATAGGTTTATTTATTTGCTGTCTTTCAGCCCTTCCAGCATGTTCAGCTAAAGTCCAGTAAAAGTGAGTTCTTTGTCAACACACCCACAGACACACAAACACGTACGTACACACGCGGTACAGAACGTAACACCCGTTCTCTCTAAAATGAACATGAGTGTATTAATTGCCGTTACTGAGCACGATTTTTTATTAGTTTTGATTTTTATGCATGTGAGTGATACGCTAACAGCAACATAATAGTTGATGGATTACTCACCAGACTGTATGAAAAACAAACAAACAAACAAAAAAAACATTGTACAGCTCGGAAAATGGCTGGAAGTCGATGATATTTTGTTTAATAAATATGTATGCAAAAAAAAAAAAAAAAAAGAAGTAATTTTAAAAAATCGTAATGCTGTACTAAAAATTTGTGATGCTGCATCATGGACTAAATGAAAGGAAGACATTGTGAGTTTTGTGTCATAAATGCACGAAAAATATGTTTATACAAATCACAACCATTCACGATTAGTATTCTTCAAAAATATATATTTTAGGATGACGTAGTTGGGAATCAACTGGAAAACTAGGCATGTGCGCAGTTTCTGTATTATAGGGAATCGAGGAACCTACTGGTGAAGATATTTTAAACACGGCATGGAAGGCTAACTTATCATATTACTCAGTTAATACTATATTATGAGAATTTTGCTTTTTTTGTTTTTTGTTTTTTTACTTCCTACTGCATACCTCATATTATTCTGATAGTACTGAGCAATTTGATAAGCAATGTACAAGCGGCCATTTAAAACGCTTACATGTGCAGTTTCCATTCACTCGACACACCCATTCCCGCCTCCATCCGAGGCTGCACTGATGCTAACGACAAGCCAGCTTATAGGCAGTAGTCTATATCCTTCCTTTCCTCAGAATAATTAAAATTTTTCGATTAAAGGGAATGCAAATAATGCCTAGTTCTTATTCCTTCTAAGAGTCATGGACTGGCTGAATATCTTGTTACATTATCATTGTTAAAATTGTTACCATTTTATTGTCATTTCCTCATGAAATATGCTGAGCGTTTAGGACGCCCTGTGAATCTAACAGCCATAGGGACATCATACACACACACTTATGAAGCAGTCCGACCGCAGATTTCCGTTCAGCATATTATTTTTACACCACATGATGAGTTTGATTTTCTTAGGATGATCAGCCCTCCATTTTCTACTTTTACTAAAATTCTAAACTAATTCAACTTATCGTGACCTACAGATTAACCTAAACGACTAACAAACTAATCTAACCTGAGACTAAGAAAGCATACCTAAACTACCCTAGACTCTCCTGGATAAGAAAATGCTCAAAATGGTACACACGGCGGAAGTCAGCTCACGGGTCTATTCGGTACCAGATCTTTGGTGGGTACTCTGATCTCTTTCAGTGTTCCATCAGTCATCCGATACCATATTACACCACCAGCTTCCTATAGAGTGGACCCACGCCCTTTCATGTTCCATTATATTCTCTCCGATTAGGTCTACTCATATACCTTTCCTCACAGTCCTTCTCCTCTGTAAGTAATCCCTCCCCTTCGATCCTTCTACCTCTTATCCCACTCAAATCCCCTCTTTATGCCTTGCTGTCTTGATCTCCCATCTTCTGCTCTCTTTCATGTTTCTGGACGTTTCCATTGAACAGCAGCCTCCGCCTCCATTTCCTCCTTCCATCACTAATTACTAAGACTTTCCACCTATTCTCCTGCTACCTCTTCTTCCATTCTCACCGCCATTCTTCCTTAACTACCGTTTCTCGTCAAAAAGTCTTTATCCTTTTCTCATCCAGTATTATCTCTCTCCATTTTTCTAAGACCAACCATCACCTCCCTTCATACTTGCATTTTTCTCTCAAGTAACCCATTTACGAACCTTTCTCAGTGCCCATTCTGAATACTCCGTCCAATTCACACCTTTCCCCTCATCCAGGAATTTCGCTTATCCCGATTCCCACCTTCACCCACCTCCCTTCCTATTGCCTCTGATTCCCCCACCTCCCTCCTCTCCTCCACCCTCACCTTGCAGGTCTGGAGGTGGCAGCGTGAGGCTCTCATCAGCGCTCTTTATCAGGCTCCGACAGCGTCTCTCTCTCTCTCTCTCTCTCTCTCTCTCTCAAGCCATTTAAGTAATTATGAACATGTTTCCGTCGCCGAAGCAATAATCTGGTGCTTGTTGATATTTTCGCTCTCAGCCCCGCACCGCCAATTACTGTCTGTGCAATGGGTTCGGCCACAACAAATTACCTTGGTGAACACACTGGCAGGTAATGTTGGCTGCCTTGTGTGATGGTGATGGTGGTTGTGGTGGTGGTGGCGGGGGTGAGAGTTATTCATAGGTGATACGGGCCTCACCTTAAGAAACGACTCCTTTCTCTGATGCATTTTATCTGCCATCTTTCTTTAAGCAAACTTTATTCAATCATAGTCTGATTTTGCCAGCTGTGTAGCAAGCATCCTAATCACTTGTTATTATCTTTTGCACCCATCGTCTAGCACTAGTTATCTTTATTTTTTCAAACTAACCCGTTTATCGTGTTCTATTAAACAGCGATCTATAACGTGGTCAACAGATAATTCAGGAAAACGAACTAGATAAGATAGGAAATGCTAGGTACATTTTTTATAAACTAAACATTTTCTAAGGACTCAACAGAGACAAGTGGGCAGCGATCATGAATAATGACGTTTTTTTGTACATTGTTGGCGATATGTGCCCTGACACATGAACATCCAAAACCTGTGATGAGGTATTACGATTCCGAGGTCGTTACCGAAAGGCGATCGTATATTGTAGTCACATTATGGGATGGGCTACACACACGCGTGATCGCACGCACGACACACTCCCGGTAGAACCTGACAAGAACCACATCTTGTGTATATACTGTATTTACAAGGATTAGCCACAACTGTAAAATTCCGAGCCTGTCAGTGGCAGTGGGTAAAGGGGGTTCCCCATCCATCACCTGTTGAAATCAGTAAGTCAATAGGGCCAAGAAAAAAATAACAGCGTTATTGTGGGAGGAGAAGTTGGTCTGAGGGAACACTGACTGAAAAATTACATTGTGATAAGAAAGTGAGACGTGTAAGGAATTGTGGTGGATGTGAATATTGCGGTAGGTGAGAAACTATTAATGAGGTATGGGGCTAAGTTTAAGTAAATGTGGATATTATGAAGCTTATATGTGGTTAGGCTGATGAGGCGAAGAGGTGCCTGAGTGGGTGTAGGTGCTGTGTGAGACTGGGCGTCCTGTGATCTATGTAAGTCGTCACGTGAGTCTGAGAACCGAGATGAGTGCTGACGTCACAGCGAATAAATACACTGTATTGAATGCAATGGGTGTAGTCAGTCTCATGGATAGAGTGACTGGTCTTCTTCCTTAGAATATAAGTGTGGGGTTTAGTGGTAGAAGAAATCTTTGTGTCTGCACTTAATGGTGTACAGTCATAAGAAAAACTATCGTTACCCTTCAGAGCTATGCACTATGACACAACGACGAAGTGTTGTGGAATGACGGGACAGGAAAGTTTGTACCTCAAACCCATCCATGTCGGATATGTGAGACACAGATATTACAATTTGTGTTAGAGGTAATAAAAGCTAATTAGATCATTTGGCCTCTGTGCATAGAGACAATACTTTATATTATCCGTCACCGAAGTCATTAAATAAAAATATAACCGAACGGTCTGAAGTCGGCAACACAAATGCAGACGGGCAATGAGTATGTGCACCCATGCCAGACGTATGATAGAACTTCAGCCGATACAAGCCAACTTAGTAAATTTCAGTATACTGTAATAATGATATGTATTGCTTTCTACATATAATAAATGTTGAGTAGAAGGAAAATAATAATACATGTCCAGTTTCATTGCTTTAATATTTTGTATACCCACCCCCTGCTTTCAAAACAGCCTCTAGTCATCTGAAGCATCCAACTGAAGCATTTAACCACCAATCTAAAATAAACAAATGAACTCGTGCACCCCTGCTAGACTATCGTTAAACACACACACACACACACACACACACACACACACACAGTCGATGCCTATAGATTTAATACCACTCAAACTAATTTATTTGTTGTATTCTATAGATAATAAATGTTGAACAGTAGGAAATATTAAACCTGCCGAGTTTCATTATTAATTCCCGGTGGGTCGCTCAGGGTAACGCAAACACGTCCTATATATTTCCTCACCAGGTGGCTCATTTTTGCTCATTATTTCAACTCTTGTAATGGGATTGTGATATGGCAACACTAGATAGGGGAGGGGCGAACAACAAGGACCCGCCCACATAGCCCAGCGAACGTTCGTTTAGCATCGAGCAGTCCTGGGGGTAACGATACTTTTTCTTATGACTGTACTTGAGGGCAGGCACCATAATTTAGCATATATTTGGTGTAAATATTAGCATACACAGATGTAAAGTAATTTTAGCCTGTGGTGCTTATATACAACATGTTAATCAGCGGGAGACAAAGGCTAGATCATGTCCATCCATTAACACAAAGAAGGAAACAGAAAATCGGATGACATCAATAGAGTCAATACTTAACAGTGGGAAATTTCAACTGAGCCGCTGGGAAACAGACGGGAACAAGCCAGTCCACCCACAGACCAGCGTAGTCCAGACCTTCACAGCCATATTTTTGCCTATGCCAGGGGTAAGGGGACTGCCGAGTGCCTGAGTTCGTTCCTGTCCGAGTTGCGTGGCGGCAGAGGCCTAGCTGTCTTCATTGATCTGGAGAAGGCCTTCGAGCTTGCGTGCCCAGATGTCATTCTGGCAGCCCTTGCAAGCAGGGGTGTCAGGGGTCGTCTCTTAAGCTGGCTGGAGGGGTTTCTCCGGGGTCGAAAAGCAGCAGTACGTTTCCAGGGGCACACGTCCTCTGAACACCAACACACGAATGGCACTCCACAGGGCAGCATTCTAAGCCCAACACTCTTCAACATCATAATAGACTGCCTTCTGCAAGTGGACCTAGGCCCTGGAGCTCGTCTCCTCTGTTATGCAGATGACATAACTTTGGTCATCCATGGGGGCCCCTACTATGTTCAAGCCCAGAGGGCCCTGTCGAGACTGCACCAGAAATGCACAGAGCTGGGCCTTAAGATCAACCCCTGTAAAACTAAGGCCCTCCCTTTCCTCATAAACCCTCCTACAGACCAGCTCCACCTTGGCAATTCTGTAATCGAATATGTCACCACGCACAAATATCTCGGAGTCATCTTCGACTCAAGACTTTCATTTAAACCAGAAGTCTCCCACCTCCGAGAACGAACGAGGTTCCGCATTAATGCACTGAGGTCTTTGGCAGGAAAGGGGAGGGGAGTTACTTACAAAGTCCTCCGCCTCTTTTATACACAGACCATCCGAGCCTTGGTTGACTACGCAGCTCCAGCACTGCCTACTATTGACTCCCCACTGCTTGACAAACTCGAGGTCATCCAAAACCATGCTATGCGAATTATGACTGGAGCTCCCATGTGGACACGCCTTTGCAACCTCCGATTTGAATGCAACCTGGAGTCACTACACCTCCGCATAGCTGCTAGAATGGCTGGGCTCGCGGCCAAGCTAGCCCACAACGCCTCTCCCCTCCCACTCCTGCCCCGACTTGTAGCAGCAGTCAATCTCCACCCTGACCTACTGTCACACAGCTGGATTCACAGTGCCGCGCGCGCTATTCACACCTACAACCTGGCTGATCACATTGTACAGATCTCAGCTGGACCTGCCGTCACCTACCAAGCCCAGCCTCCTTGGAGCCCCCCTCTGTTCAATCTCATCATCCCACGCTCTCCACCCAAGAACTGTACCCCCACCCAACTGATGCGTCAAGAGGGCCTCAAACAAATCGCCTCCCTCGCAGTCCTTGACTCGGCCACGTACTACACTGACGGCTCGGTTACGTCTTCCAGGGCAGGAGCAGCCTTTGTATGTGGAGATCGTTCCCACAACTTGCGCATCACAGACGGGGCCTCCACCCTTCAAGCTGAACTGGCAGCCATCTCTGCTGCCCTCTCTGACGTCCTAGAGCACGTCCCTACATCTCCCACCATCATACACACAGACTCAGCTTCAGCCATTCGTACACTTCGCCGACAAACTCACACCGATAACACCAAACTTATATACGACATTCTCAACACAGCCACGGAAATCTGCAATGCAGGGGGAACGATCACTGTCAACTGGATCCCAAGTCATGTCGGCATCGCCGGGAATGAGAAGGCTGACCGCACAGCAAAGACCGCTCTAGATAGACCGAATATTGACCTAGAACTACCAACCAGCTTCAGTCAGGTTAAACGTTCTATCAGCCATCAGGCAACCATTTTAAATAAAGCAGATCACCGTTTTCAAGTACAACTGGGCTCTCCCTCTGCCAGATGGTATGCTGCAGCCACACAGTACAAGTCCCTGCCTTTTAACACCAAGTATGACACAAACACACTTAATCGTCTGCGTCGCCTTCGCCTTGGTTATAAGTGTCTCTCTGAGATTATGGACGACGATGCCGACCCTGCTTCTGAGTGTCAATACTGCCAAATAACCACTCCCTTCCCCCTCCTGCACTACCTCCTCAGATGTCCTGCCACCTCCCAAATCAGAAAAAGACACCCTCTCCCCAATCCAGACATACCCCGTACCCATGCAGCTGCAAGATCAACAAATACCATCCGCTATGCCGCAGCCTATGTTGTAGCCACGACTCCCCTCCCTGTTCTAACTCAAGTTGTGTGCTCTGCTCCCCCTCCCACCTAGCATGCATGCCTAGGGTGTGCCTGTGTTGTTGTCCATATATACATGTGTACATCTGTGTGTATTGTGTCTGTGTGTCGGTACATATGGATGTCAGTACGTGTATATATGTATAACTGTGTGGTTGTCTGTGTGTATGTGTGTGTATCTTCCTACTTAATTAGAATTAAGACACAGCCGAGGGGCTGCCAACGCTGCCTCTACCACTTATATATTAACGCCGTGCTCACTGACTGGGCTAATGTATGGCCCGGCCTGCACCACGGGTGCAGAAAATCTTGAACGAACGAACGAACGAACCAGCGTAGTGCAACAAAATGGGATTCAGCAAGAGATAATCGATAATGAATCAAGCAGAGCAAAGTCAGAGCAGAAACAGTACCCGAGTGTAACAGAGCCAAAGGTGAAGAAAACAGAATCAGACAAGAACAATATTTAAAAAAAAAAAAAAAAAACATTCAAAAAGGGCAGCGCATGCGTTCTACATTTGGCCAGGGGCCGGGCAGCATATTTTCTTTCTGTGTACCCGTGTGTTTGTCTCAATACCACAGCCAGCCACCTCTGCCAAGCAACCCTATTTTTTTTTTTTTTTTTATGTGACCGACTCTGGGCATAGGCTTCACAGCCTGCTTTCAAGGCCCAGTAGTCCTCCTATGTACCGCATACCTCTACAAGTCACCACTTCGGCGCTAACACCCACCGTCCATACTGAATCCATGCTAGGGCTGTCTCATACAGGACTGGTGTATTAGCGTTTTTTTTTTTTTTTTTTTACAACATGTCGACGGGCCTTCTGGTAGATCAGTAAAGTCTGATTTTTCTGAAATTCAAATCCTTAAACTGTTCCCTGCCTCAGCGGGATTTGAACCCGGGTCCGTCAGGACTGCAGGCCAACTCTCTACCGATTGAGCTAGATTAGGTTAAAAGTAGTTAATTTTGCCTAGGAAACACATTGAGCATGTTTTCGGGAAAAAACTACGGTAGTTTTGAACGACGGGGCGAGCGTCATTCCCTTGGCCGAAGGTTCCCGGTGGTGAGACGAATAAGCATACAGAACGGAACTATGCGGCCGGGCATTTGATTTTGCCCCGTTCCTTTAACCATCAGCCAGTTCCTATAAAAATGAAACTACTTCATTTCTGACCAAATCTTCCACCAAGCTTGATGCAAGTCGAATCATACCTCTCTCAGTTGACCTTACCCAATGTCCTTGATCTTTGACTTATTGTTAACAAAGTAGAATCTCACCATCCTTGGCTGATCCTTAGTCATTCCATTAGTTTGGGTTCAAATCGAATAAAAACTGATTGAATTCGTGGGCATAGAGTCTAGCATTTGGTCTTGCTTTGTCACCTGGAAGTTTGACTTCACCCTTGGCTATTCATGAAATCAACCCCCAAGTTTGGTACAAATCAACAACAACAACAACAACAAAAGTTCACATTGCTATGCGATCTTCACCTTTTCACTACTGCTCAATAATACAATCTGCCCCTCAGGCGATCCCTCTGCTGACCCTCAACCCTTCCACTAACGCCGGTCCAATCAGTTAAAAACTGCATTAGTCACATGAATCTTGCTATTAATGATTACACGGGCGTTCCTGTTCGATCATCGTCTACTAAAGTAGTCCAACCACACTGCCTCCTGTGCTTATGGGCCGTGTGCTACCGAGAGTGAGTAGGCACTGTCTCGGCAAATCAGAGACCAGGAAATTAAAGAAACTGAAATCCATGAAGATCTACTGTATATATACAGTGTATGAAGCCTCGCAGACGACTACAAACTTGGTAACTTCAATCAATCAATCAATCATTTCCTGTGGCACCCTCGGGGATGCATAGGGCCTCGATGAACTCACACCACCACATCCTATCTTGTGCTAACTCCTCAAGATCTCCCCAACACTCATCTCCAGCTTCCCGTCTCATTGTCCTCACCCACGTCTCTTTTGGCCTTCCTCTACCTCTCCTACCAAGTGCCACCCACCCTGGTGTACCTCGTACTATTCCCTGTCTCCTATACACATGTCCTAGCCACTTCCATCGTGAGAATCTAACATATTCATCGATCGGCTGCACTCCCGTTATTTCTCTAATTCTACTATTTGGTATCCTTTCCCACCACTTAACTCCTAATATTCTTCTAAGTGCTTTATTTTCAAACACCAAGAATTTATTTTCCATAGTCACTGTGCTGTACCAAGACTCGTGTCCATAAATTAAAATACTCCTAACCATTACCTTATAAAGTTTGATTTTTGTATGCACAGAGAAATTGTTATTATTCCAAATATTTTTAAGCATTCCCATTGCCTGATTAGCCTTCTTTAACCTTTCCTCGAATTCAAAGTTCAAAGAACCATCCTTGGCTAAATAAGTACCTAAATATTTAAACCTATCAACTTGCTTTACAACCTTACCTCCAATTACACATTCCTGCGCATTTTCCATATTCATATTGATTATTTCAGTTTTTCCACAATTAATAACCAAACCCACCTTGCGACCTTCACTCACCAAACAGTCCAACACTCTCTGCATCTCTTCTGGCCCATCACAAATCAAAACTATATCATCTGCATAAACTAAATCCAAAAGTTTCCTGTTCTCTCCCCAATGTATGCCTGCACCGGTTTCTGTTGCAACGCGTTTCATAATGTAATCAATGACCAATATAAATAGTAAAGGCGATAGAACACCACCTTGAATTACTCCAGACTTGACTTCAAACGAATCACTCAGACAACCATCAACCATCACTTTACAAAATGTGTCCTCATGCATGTTCATAATGACCCTCACAAACTCCTCTGGTATTCCATAATGTCTCATGATCTTCCCCATAGTCTCTCTCGAAACACTATCAAAAGCCTTTTCAAAATCAACAAAACAAAGACTTAACGGTACTCTCATTTCATTAACTTGCTGCATCAAATGCCTAACTATAAAGATCTGATCATTGCAACCACGTCCCTTTCTAAAACCAGCCTGTTCATCCCTCAGAATACCCTCAACCACCGGCTCCAACCTATTTAACAACACTCTACTGAAAACTTTCAAAGCTATTGGTGACAAAGAGATTCCCCTCCAATTACCACATTCACTCAGGTCTCCCTTCTTCGGAACTTTAACAATTACACCATTCTTCCAAACTGATGGTAGTAACCCCGTCACCCATATCTTATTGAATAGCTTGGTCAAGACCATTATTAATCTATCCCCCTCCACTTTAAACATTTCCGGAAATAAACCATCCTCCCCTGGTGCCTTATTATTCTTTAACTGTTTTACTGCTTTCTCCACTTCTGCAAGCCTCAACTCTCCTGTTTCTATATTTAAATCTTCCTGAGCAGACGGTATATCCTCTTCTGGTGGTATTGGTCTATTAAGAACTGTCTCAAAATGCTCTTTCCATCTATTTTTAATATCTCCATCTTTGGTCAATAAATTTCCTTCCCTGTCTCTAACTGGTATTTCCTTGCGTTTACCTGCATTACCACTCAGTTCTCTAATCGATTCATATGCTATTCTTTGACTCTGTCCATAATTTTTGTTTATTAAGATTCAGTCTCTGCAATCTTTTCATCCACACATCTTCTTTTATCTCTCCTAGCTAACCTTCTTACTTCTGAATTCAAACTCCAGTACGCAGCTCTTGGTAATTCAATCTCTCGTTCATCAACGCATTGCATCTCACTCCTCAATTTAGCCCACCTCTCTTTTTTATCATATCCCACGTTTCCTCTGATATCCATTTCTTTCTCCTGAAGCTATGTCTCCTTCCAATCGTACATTCAGCAGTCTCATGCAAAACTTTATTCACATCCTCCCACATCTCATCTACACTTCTCTCCCCCTCTTCCAACGTTTCCAACACCAAAAACCTATTTCTGCATTCTAATCTGAATTCCTCCTTTTCTTCTCCTTCCCTTCTAAGCTTAACAATATCGTATCTACCAACACCAGATTTTCCCTCCTTCTGATTTTTAAGTTTAAACCTTATTTTTGCAATGCTGAGTTGATGGTCACTACCAATATCCGCTCCCCGTTTAACATGAACATCTAGCAGAGAACTTCTATGCCTCCTACTGATAGCAATGTGATCAATCTGATTTTTATATTTTCCACACGGCGACACCCAAGTTGTCTTGTGTATATTGCAATGCTGAAAGAGTGTGCCCCCGATGACTAAGTCATTTGCTAGACAGAAGCTTCCAAACCTCACTCCATTTTCACTCATCCTACTACCAACTCCCATCTTACCCATACATGCCTCAAATCCCTCATTTAAACAGCCCATTACTGCATTAAAGTCTCCAATGCAGATCAAAACATCATGTCTAGGTACCCTTCCTACTCCTTCTTGCAACTTTTCATAAAATGTGTCTTTCCTTTCATCGAGTGCATCATTAGTAGGTGCATAACACACAAACAGACTGATGTTGCCATGATTTGATTTAAACCGTGAGTATAACAATCGCTCATCTATAGGATCCCACTCACATAAAGCCTTATTTGCCTTACAACCCAGCAACAATCCTACTCCCTGATAATGCATTCCGTCCTGTCGACCAGATATCAATAAACGTATACCATCCTCCAAATCCAACTTATCGACTTCAGTTAATCTAGTTTCTGTCAGAGCACAAATATCAAGTCCGTAATTTTGAAAAACCTTCATTAACTCATCGATTTTACCGTCATGATTTAGCGTTCTCACATTCCAGTTACCAATTTTAATTATATTTTTTGCATTGACAAAGGAATTAGATTGTAGTTGAGGCAACCGTGAGATTCTTAGCATCCCCTGCCCATTTAAGGGCTGCACGGGACTGGGGGCCATTATTGTTCTTTCAGAGTCCATCAAGGTTTCTTTGGCTAACTTCTTGAACACCTCGCCATTGTGTTGCAGTCGCAGTAGGCAGCTAACTTGCCTGATTGCCCACACCCGAAAGACCCAGCTATGCTGTAGCCAGTCACGTGCCGGCATGCTTCCCAGCCATTTCACTCTCAAGGAGTTCCTCTGCCTGAGAAAGCAACCCACCCCCCTGCTCCCGAGGGCTTTTGATCTGTGTAGGTAGAGGGCGATCACTCTCTCACTAGCCATATACAGTGTATATACAGTGTATAGGCTACAACTTAGTGATTGAATTAGAAAACAGTAGTTGGGATATTGTAGGTTTGAGTGTGATCCGCAGGAAAAAAAAAAAAAAAAAAAAAAAAAAGAGGAAATTTATTCAGGTCAAAGACAGCAATCACCTATTTTCCTACAGAGGAGAGCAAAATGAGAGTTAGTGGTGTATGATATTTAATTAACAGAAATATTACATAAAACATTGTTTAATTCAGCAGTGAATATGAGAGTAGCTTGGATGGTAATTAGACTAGACAAAACATTCACCCTGATAATAATGCAAGTACAGTATATGCACAGACTTCTCAAAGCTCAGTTGAAAAAATAGAAACATTCTATGACGACATCTCTCAGTTTATGGAAGAAGGAAAGACCACATATATTATACTCATGGGTGACTTCAATGCAAATGTTGGCAAATCGAAAAATGGAGAAGCATGTATGGGAAAATTAGGAGTGGGAGAAGGGAATGAGAGAGGTGAAATGGTGGTAAATTTTGCTGAAATGTATAACATGAGAATAATGAACACATTCTTCCACAAAACAGCAGGGAGGAAATGGACCTGGACAACTCCTAATGGAAAAACAAAGACTGAAATCGAATTCATTATAGCAGATAAGGATAACACGATCATAAATGTCACAGTTATCAACAAAGTAAATAAACGAAGTGACAACAGAATGGTGGGTTGCACAGCAAGATTCAATTTCAGAAGTGAAAGAACGAAGATGATAACAAATAAAATATGCACGATAAAAGTAAACAGAAACAAAGCAGCATTTCAGTTAGAAATAAAGAACAGATTTAAGCTCTAAGTTATGCTGAGTGTGACACTGCTGAGTTGAATGATAGTCTAACAAAAGTGCTAAAAGAATCAGCCGAGGTAGCAAGGAAAGCTATACAACCAAACCTACAAGTACTCAGAAAAGATCCTCGAGCTTATGAAAAGAAAGAAAATGAAAGTAAAAACAAAGATGAAACAGAAAGAGCAGAGTTAAATACAGTAAGCTTATCAACAAGAGACAGAGAAGAGAAAAGAAAGATAAATTTGGGTTAGATCAAAGAAACCATCAAAAAAGGAAAATGTCTGAAATAGCTCCGAAGTAAAATGGAACTAGGAAAGAGACAAATTATACCACTGAAAGACAAAAATCGTGAGGTTATTAAATGCGGAGATAGAATAGTGAAGAGGGTTGAAGAATTTTACAAAGAACTGTATGCATCAAAAACAGTAGTACCAATAGCCAAGTTTCAGTTGACACAAAAGAAATACCTGAGGTAACACCCGACGAACTAAATATTTCTCTTTACAGCATGAAAAGAGTGAAGGTCCGAGGAGATGGAATAGTAGCGGATTTACTGACGGACACGGTAGTAGAAGTACGAAACAGGCTCGCCCACTTATTTACTCAGTATAAAAAAAAGAAGATTTTTCCCTAAATGTGGTGTAATGAAATAGTTAATGTAATAACTGTCGACCCATAAGCTTATTACCAGTTATTTACAAGCTCTTCACTGAAGTCCTAACGAACAGACTACCAACAAATTTGGAAGGAAACCAACCTTGTGAACTGGCAGGATTCCAAAGCGGGTATTCGACTACTGATCAACTACACACAATGAATCAAGTATTGAGAAAACTACAGAATATAACAAACCACTCCTTTGGTATTGGTGATTACGAAAAGGCTTTCGACTCAGTGGAGCACAGAGCAATTACAACTTCATTGAGAGAACATTGTAAAACCGCTCGAAAACATATATAAAAAGGAAGCTGCTATACTTAAATTACATTAAGAAGCGGAAAAAAATAAGTTTGGGAGAGGCGTGCGTCAGGGACATATAGTTTCAACAAAACTTTTTACAGTATGCATGTAAAGTATTTTAAGAAAGCTAGACTGGGAAAACAAAGGAGTAAACATAGATGGAAAAACCTAAACCATTTACAATTTGCAGATGACATTGTCCTAATCTCAGAAACAGCAGAGACACTGCAAGAAATGTTTAATGACCTAAACAGAGAAAGTTTCAAAGTAGGGCTATTGATGAACCGGAGTAAACTAATGTTTCATCCAGATAGCATACACAAAAGAGCGTCACCAGAATAAGTGTAGAAATTCTTGAAGAGGTCGTGGATGTCACGGGGTTTTTAAAATAAATGCTAATATTATTTAATTGATAATAATATTCAATAATATTGCAGAGCAGGGACAATGATTGTCTTACTAAATCAAGCAACGATTACTTTACGCTGGCTTGCCTCGCACGATTCTCTAAGAACGAGAATTTATAAACTTTCTCAACAGTACACAGCAGAGACTAATTACTCAATTGCTGTTTATTAGTACTGTTAGCCTCTGGAGAAGTTACTTCACCCCTGACAATAATAAACTAATAATAATAATAGTATCAGGTTCTTGCTGATGCTTAACTCCTAGGAGGCACAACGGATTTTTAAACTTAATACAAGACTAGCCTAAGTACCAGTTATGAATAGCAAACGTTTATGCAAGCTATGAGCTATATGGGAAATAAGCTTAATTATGAAGAAATGAAACAAGAGCTAAATTCTTACGCCTAGGAAAAACACCTTAACTAAACTCTTAAGACTAGGAAAACGAAAAGAAATACTGGTCAATGAATGCTGTGTATCACCCAAAGAAGGGTGGGAGCACTGGAGAACTGTAGTCTAGTGGAGCTTGGGTTGACCTCTCACACTGCTGGAGCACAGAACCTCTCTCCGTCAAAGCAAACACTGGACTGAGTAAGTCGTGGGAAAGAAAAGAGGAGCACTAGGCCGCATTTTTTTAATGGTCGAGTGAGCGAAACAGCGCCCAAAACAAATCGCTCAGAGGAAGCGCTAGTGTCTCACACAAAGACGATCACGCATGACAATGAAAAATTTATTTGACAAAGCTTCTGTCCGAATGAGCGGTTAACTGAACGATAAACTGGGATTCCACTTGAGTTCGCGGTTTCCCACAAAAGCCAATGTCACTAGCCGACTCGTGACATTACGCCCCATCAAAATCAAATCTTTTTTCCTTCAGAAAAAGGATTTCAATATGCATACATATAAATCCTAGCTCAGTCACACAAGATTCACACTGTGGTGTGTGTGCTATCCTGCTACAGGAGAAAGTTGCAGTCGCCAGTGAGCGAAAAAAAACTCGTATTTACGTTAATAGAAGCAAGCTTGAGGGAAAAACTCCGTCATGACAGTGAAAATCCTGTACTCAGGTCAAACTGAGCAAAAAGTCGCTACATTTACACTGACAACTAATTGTTGTGTAGCGTGATGTATGTAATACATGGTGTAGGTGTAACAGTTGTGGTGTAACTGTACCTACGTGTAAAATGACACAGTAAATATTAATAATATGGTGACGACGAAGACAGAGGAGAGAGAGAGGCGGCAGCGTGCGGCAGACGATCAGCTGGCCCGCACAGCAAAACTGCTACGCCCATTGCTGTACCTGCAAAATCAATTGAGGTGGAGCATCAAAAATGTCAATGAGACAAAAATTTTATTATGTTACAATTACTCTCTCTGCCTAGCAGTCAGTGCTACGACGTACATTCGAGGTCGCCATTATCCCCCTTAACCTACAGTACTTATATTAATATTGGGGAGCTGAGAATCCTTGTGCAAACTCGGGTCTTCCATATCCTCGAGTCACCTCTGCGGAGTTCTCTCTCGAACTTCCCCCTTAATCTACAGTACTTACATTAGTATCGGGGAGCTGAGAATCCTTGTGCAAACTCGGGTCTTCCATAGCCTCGAGTCGCCTCTATGGAGTTCTCTCTCGAACTTTCCCCTTAACCTACAATACTTATATTAGTATTGGGGAGCTGAGAATCCTTGTGCAAACCCGGGTCTTCCATAGCATTGAGTCGCTTCTGCAGAGTTCTCTCTCGAACTTCCCCCTTAACTTACGGTACATAATATGTATGTACAGGCCCTGGACATACGGTGTCCTGTGGGGCCAATGGGCGAGACGTCAGGTCTGCACCCACTTCACCACTATCCTGTCTCTCAACTGTCTCAGAGATTACAGGTGTGGTTATGAACGGCACAGGAAGGACATGTCCCTGATTAGTGGTGTTACTTTGACACACACTGCAGGAACGGACAAAACTATCTATGTCTCGTCCCATCCCTGGCCAGAAAAAGTCAGCTTGGATACGGCCCTGGGTCTTCCTTTTGCCCATGTGACCTCCTGAGGCTGAGCAATGACCCCATTGTAACACTGCTAGGCAGTACTTGGCGGGAACGACAAACTGCAGTCGAACCTCGCCCTCGGGTATTCGTGACTCACGGTAGAGCAGTCCTTGTT
Source organism: Coenobita brevimanus (assembly GCF_032717465.1). Classification (NCBI taxonomy): domain Eukaryota; kingdom Metazoa; phylum Arthropoda; class Malacostraca; order Decapoda; family Coenobitidae; genus Coenobita; species Coenobita brevimanus. The sequence continues at coordinate 7,072,058 of NC_136959.1, forward strand.
TGCGAAGGAACTTGGCTCGACCTCCCCGTGAATACTTAATCAATTGACCCTTTTGTTTGTTCTGCACGGTAGCAAGTGTCGGGTCAGAATGTTGTTCTTGTACAACAAGTTGACTACACATCAGATCTTGCGGCGATTCAATGATCACTGGGGTGACACAGTCTGGAGCCTCAGCCATGGCTCGTGTTACTGCAGCAGCCGAAGTCTGAGTAGCATCATGTTCGGTGCAACTATCCTTGACACCGGAAATGTTGCCAATTATAAGGTCAAATAAAGGTTCTGGCATGACAACTGCAAATGTCGTACCAGTATAAAATGGAGATGCCACCTGGATACATGCCTCAGGGAACAATCTCACTGATCCATGAATAAGGTTTGCATGGATCTGTCGACCTGTGTACTGCTCAGGCCGAACTAAACTCTGCTTGACAGAGCAACCTGAGGAACCATTATCTCTCAGGACCTTCACAGGAATGCCTCCCACAAACCCTGGCTGAACAAGGAAGGTACTGTCACCTGTGGGAGGGCCTGTGGAGGAAGCAGCTAGCCTTTCATGAGGCTGCTGAATTGATGCGGCAAACATTGTGCCTTGAGAATTATATTGGGAAGATGGAACATTGGCCATCTGTGGAGGTGGGTTCACTGTCAGTGTGGGACTAGTGAACTGTGGGGAAGTACCCATACTGGTAGGGACGTGACCACCGTGCTGCTGCTGAGGAATGAAGGCTGCGTTTGCTTCCTGCCTCTTTTGAGCTGGTGGTGAAAAAGTTTGTCCCGACGGTCGGTTGCGTGGCTGATACTGCTGCTGGTTAGGGTACTTGTTGTACCTCTTCCACTCAGGTTTCTGAGTGTTTTGCCCCTGGTCCTTCCACTGCGGTTTTGGACCTTGGCCATCATTCTGAGAATGGCCTTGTTGGTGGGGTTCAGTCTGAGATGGCTTCCCAGACTTAGCAGTATCTTTTCTGCTCCAGGTGTTTTGCTTACGAGTTTGATACCCGTATGCAGTGAAATACGCGTCAGCCTTTTCTGCCATTTGGCTGGCATCTTTCACCTGGCAGATCTTAAGCTGTGCTATGAGCTCAGCAGGCCACGACCTCTCTAGCTGTGTACGCAGCATAAGGTCAATTATCCCCTCACGCGTGGAAGGAGTTTCATCTTTCTCCATCCACTGACCTAAGTAAGCAGTGAGACGATCAAGGAACTGAACAGCTGTCTCCTTGTCTTGGAGACAAGCTCGCATGAACTGAACTTTGGCGTCGTCTACTGTGAGACCATACGCCTTAATGAGTGCAGCTTTCATCATCTCATACGTGAGATTGTCTCCACGAATTCTGTGGAGAATATCGAGGGCAGGGCCCTCAAATAAACTAAGAAATTGGAGCCGCTTAGCTGCCTCATCCAGTTGATAAATGTCTACCATGTCCTCAAAACGAGCTATGTACGGCTCGATTCGCTCGCCTTCCTTGTATGAAGGAAGCTTGATGCGTGGGGTCACCAGGACATGTGTAGGAAGAGCGCTAGTGGAGCTTGGGTTGGCTGCAGCAGATGTGCCTGAAGCCAAGGAATCTCGCTTGAGCTTCAAAACCTCAAGCTCATGTTTTTCTCGTGCCTCACGTTCGGCACGTTCATATTCACGTTGTTCCCGCTCGTATTCCCGTTGTTCTCGCTCGTATTCGCGCTCCTTTTCGCGTTCCTCACGCTGTTCTCGCTCTTATTCGCGCTGAATCTTACGCTCTTCACGAGCATCATTGTCGCGCTGCTGGTCCATATTATGCCGTGAGAGTATGTACTGTTTAATTTCAGTTGGGTCTGTAAGACCCATTTCTTTGGCTTCCTGTAAAAATACAGTGGTAGCCATGTCGCTAATTTATTGAGCAAGCCAAAACTAAGTACTGACTGCTGCTTCACAAACGAATACTAATAAGCACAAGTAAAGAATACAGACACAAGCTAGTGGTGACCAGTCTTATCTAGTTAACTGGCAAAGAATAAATCAAAAATGTAAATGACTGGGAAGACTCAATAATAAGCACAATGGGTACGGCGACTTCCCAGGAGCGAATAAAATCGTCTGGCGTTACCAAGAATAAACTAGAGTTAAGTACTCTATGGATTGATAAAGCAAAAATTCACTTGCTAAATTAACGGTAACCACTAGTAAACTTGTGCCTATAAACTTTAATGATAAATACCTAAATATGAACGAGTGAGCACTATCTCGTGAATAGCTTTAGAGCTAGGAGTTAATATCCTGGAATGAGGTCGCCAATTGTCACGGGGTTTTTAAAATAAATGCTAATATTATTTAATTGATAATAATATTCATTAATATTGCAGAGCAGGGACAATGATTGTCTTACTAAATCAAGCAACGATTACTTTACGCTGGCTTGCCTCGCACGATTCTCTAAGAACGAGAATTTATAAACTTTCTCAACAGTACACAGCAGAGACTCATTACTCAATTGCTGTTTATTAGTACCGTTAGCCTCTGGAGAAGTTACTTCACCCCTGACAATTAACTAATAATAATAATAGTATCAGGTTCTTGCTGATGCTTAACTCCTAGGAGGCACAACGGATATTTAAACTTAATACAAGACTAGCCTAAGTACCAGTTATGAATAGCAAACGTTTATGCAAGCTAGGAGCTATATGGGAAATAAGCTTAATTATGGAGAAATGAAACAAGAGCTTAAATCTTACGCCTAGGAAAAACACCTTAACTAAACTCTTAAGACTAGGAAAACGAAAAGAAATACTGGTCAATGAATGCTGTGTATCACCTAAAGAAGGGTGGGAGCACTGGAGAACTGTAGTCTAGTGGAGCTTGGGTTGACCTCTCACACTGCTGGAGCACAGAACCTCTCTCCGTCAAAGCAAACACTGGACTGAGTAAGTCGTGGGAAAGAAAAGAGGAGCACTAGGCCGCATTTTTTTAATGGTTGAGTGAGCGAAACGCGCCCAAAACAAATCGCTCAGCGGAAGCGCTAATGTCTCACACAAAGACGATCATGTATGACAATGAAAAATTGATTTGACAAAGCTTCCGTCCGAATGAGCGGTTAACTGAATGATAAACTGGGATTCCACTTGAGTTCGCGGTTTCCCACAAAAGCCAATGTCACTAGCCGACTCGTGACAGTGGAGTACAGTTACTGGGGCACATACTGAAACTAACGAAAGATCATGATAGGGAATTAAAAAGACGCATTACAATTGGGTGGAAAGCTTTCAGTAAACACAGTTATCATGAAAAGCAGCTTGCCAATACGTATGGAACGAAAAGTGTATAACAAATGTATAATCCCAGCTGTGACATACGGTTGTGAGACCTGGAAATTGACAAAATCGATGGATAATCAACTAATCCATTCTCAAAGAGCAATGGAAAGGTCAGTGTTGAGAATATCTTTAAGAAACGGGAAAAGATCAACTTGGGTGAGAGAGCAGAATAAAGTCATTTACATTAAAGGAGTTCTAAAAGAACTGAAATGGAGGTGGGCAGGCAATGCAGCAAGAATAAGAGATAACCGATGGAACAAGAGATTGACTGACCGGACTCCAATAGAATGTAAGCGTTGCAGAAAAAGGCCAGAAAGGAAGTGGAGACATGAAGATAGAGAAGTTTGTAGGCAAAATGTGGCAGAGACTGGTTCAGTCAAGGAATCCGTGGAAAAGGTTGGGGGAGGCCTTTGTTCTGCAGTGGACTTGAAATGGCTGATGATGATGATGATGATGATGATGATATATACCTGTAGATAAATATACAGTACAGTATTAATAATTCAGAGTTAACTGAGAGAGGTGGTAACCTACGGCTACAATACTCCAGTATTACCAAAACTACCTGAATATTGTTTTAATATTTTCGTTCCAAAGCCAAGCAGAAATGAATGTTTTATCTTACAGACATTATGATATATAATAAACTTGTGTGCGTCACTATGCATATACATGTATTTGTGAAATAGGGATGTGTGAATGCGGGAGTGTATACTTGTGTGTGTGTGTGTGTGTGTGTGTGTGTGTGTGTGTGTGTGTGTGTGTGTGTGAAGAGCCCAGGCCCTCTCACATACTCTGGTACGAGGGGCCAAGATTTACGGAGGAGAAATTTATGTTTAGAGAGGCGATCTATCCTACTTTTACGGTACTCCCCCCCTTCTCTCTCTCTCTCTCTCTCTCTCTCTCTCTCTCTCTCTCTCTCTCTCATTATCAACTTCCATTTCGGTAAGTCAAGGGACAAATGCACCATCACTGTTTCCGCATTAATGAGGCCAAGTGAAATCAATCCGTGTCCGAAGCTCGTCCGTCTTCTTCCCCTTGTCTGTGGCGTAAAATTCAGTGAGTGATGGAGGTGGTGGAGCCCGAAGAAGCTGACTGATGGAGAACTTACCGACAGTGGGTTGGAAGAGGCTGTGAGCGTGCGGGTTGGTAAGTGAGGTGAACGGATGTGTGTGTGTGTGTGTGTGTGTGTGTGTGTGTGTGTGTGTGTGTGTGTGTGAGAGAGAGAGTTTAATAAGAGTTTTTTAGCAGATAACTAGTGTAGGTTGTCCGAAAATGTTCAGGTTTTGATGGTGGATTAAGGAGGGATAGGGACAGGGCTGGCAGCTAAGGAGAAGTGGTACTGATGAGAGAGTATGATTTAAATATCAAAAAATTAAAAGTAAGATTTGCTGCGTATGGATCAAAAGAAATTACAGCAGCCCTTTCAGTTACACTAATTTTTTAACGTAGAAATACAATAAAAGCTCCACTATATTGCAATTACCGTGACCTGATTTCGCTTCCTAACCCGTCTGACTTTAGTTGATGGTTAAGATATACTCAGGCTTGGGGGGGGGGGCGATTTAACCAATAACCAAGAAGACTAATTCCTACCTCACAGCTAAGGCTCATCAAATTTCATGCAACCATGATCAAGTATTTATGATGTGGGAGTGACCCAGTTCCATCAGATAAAAATAAGCCAACTATAATCTGAAGATCTATGTCATTCGTGCCCTAATCTTTCTCACACCTCAAGTCTTGGTTCCTCACGTGCATTGCCCATGAGTGTCTTTCTAAAATGAATGACTCCTAATCCTTATAACAGTATCTTTCTGCCGCTTCTCAGATGTCAGCCGTTTACCGCTCTTCGCTTTCATTTGTGCGCTACTGTGACAGTTATGGAAGTGAATGGTAAAATAAAACTGGTTTGTGTTAATGTTTTTGTTCGATTATCAGATACTCATTATTACTTGACTAGATTTTCACACTGCTGAGATAAAATATTTTTACACTGAGGTTTATAATGTTCTCGGAATTCACAGCAATTTCAGTGTTTCTCCGTCAAAAGTCACAATGTGTTCATGCAAACAATATCTTGTTGGATAAACTGAATACATTTCCTCTGTCCCAAAATTTGATATATACAGCCACTGATAGTGGCTGTATATATCAAACCATAACAAAATGTCAGTACAACAGGCTTCAGGAGTTTATTGTGTAACGAAGGCAGTCCATCTGAAATCATAGAGACTGGATAGAAAAGCAGTCAGTAACCTTAACAAAGGCAAACATCAGCTTGAATTACTGAATTCTTGTTGACACAATTATCTTGTACCATCACACTGTGTTACTGCTTCATTTCACTCATTCAGGAAAAGGATTTATGGGGTATCATACATTAGGGATTCAAACGTGGCCAATTCATGGAATGTGAAAGGCAAATTATTTAGCGGTAAAGGAATGTATTCAAACGTAATGAAGATTGTCACGAATCAATTCGCGACATTTCCTTTTTGTGAGAAGCCACGAACTAATAGTGGAAAACTCACTGTGTATCGCTCAGTTAACCGTTTCTCTCTCCATTTCGGGGTATACTTTTCAAATAATTCGTCACCGTTTTCAAAAAGTGACCGATTTAATGCACGTCACTAAGTGCGCTACTGAGCGATACAATTATTTCTTTATCGTTTGCCTCTGCTTCCCTCAACCGTTAGCCACGCCTTGCGTCCTGCCCATTCAATGTATTTGAATTCAGTTTAGTGTTTGCTGTGACGGAGACAGGACCTGTGCAGCAGTGCGAGAGGTCAGCTAGTACCCAAACTCCACTTACAGTTTCTCCAAGCTCCCACCTTTAGTTCTCCAGCTTTGGGTGATACACCGCATTCATCGACTGGTATTTCTTTTGTGTATTTTGTAGTTTTAAGAGCTTAGTTAAGGTGTTTTTCCTAGGCGTAAGTATTTAGCTTCTGTGTGAGTGAGCGAGTGCGTCTCATTGATTTGATTTGAAATGTAATGTTAAATTTATTTTTGTAATTAATAAATTTAACTTCTATTTCTTGAGCTTAATGTAGAGTAAATCTTGTTTCATTTCTCCATAATTAAGCTTATTTCCCATATAGCTCCTAGCTTGCATAAACGTTTTACTATTCATAACTGGTACTTAGACCAGTCTTGTATTAACTTAAAATCCGTTGTGCCAGGAGTTAATGCATCAGCAAGAACCTGATGTTATTATTATTAGTATTAGTTATTTATTGTCAGGGGTGATGTAACTTTCTCCAGAGGCTAACAGTACAGTAATTCAGCAATTGTGAGTAATTAGTCTCTGCTGTGTACTGTTGAGAAAGTTTATAAATTCTCGTTCTCAGAGAATCGTGCTAAGCCAACGTAAAGTAATCGTTGCTTGATGTAGCAAGACAACCATTGTCTCTGCTCTTCAATATTATTGAATATTATTATCAATTTAAATAATACTTAACCATTTATATCAAAATTACCGTGATATTATAAAAACCCCGTGACAATTGGCGACCTCATTCCAGGATATTAACTCCTAGCTCTAAAGCTATTCACGAGATAGTGCTCACTCATTCATATTTAGGTATTTATCATTAAAGTTTATAGACACAAGCTTACTGGTGTTTACCCTTAATTTAGCAAGTGAATTTTGCTTTATTAATCAATAGAATACTTAACTCTAGTTTATTTTTGGTAACGCCAGACAATTTTATTCGCTCCTGGGTAGTCGCCGTACCCATTGTGTTTATTATTGAGTCTTCCCAGTCATTTACATTTTTGATTTATTCTTTGCCAGTTAACTAGATAAGACTGGTCACCACTAGCTTGTGTCTGTATTCTTTACTTGTGTTTATTAGTATTCGTCGCTAAGCAGTCAGTGCTCAATTTCGGTTACTTAGTAAATTGAGCTAGCATCATGGCTACAGCTGTATATGTACAGGAAGCCAAAGATATTGGTCTCACAGACCCAGAGAAAATACAGAGTTACGTTCTCTCACGGTTCAATTACGAGCAAGAACGTGAGAAAGATGCTCGTGAAGAGCGTAGGATTCAGCGCGAATGCGAGCGAGAACAGCGCGAATACGAGCGAGAACAGCGTGAGGAACGTGAAAGAGAGCGTGCTTATGAACAAGAGCAGCGTGAGAAACAGCGCGAATACGAGCAGAAACAACGCGAGCTCGAGTTAGAAAAAGAGCGAGAACAGCGCGAATACGAGCAGAAACAACGCGAGCTCGAGTTAGAAAAAGAGCGAGAACAGCGCGAATACGAGCGTGAACAACGAGACAAAGAACGAGAACATGAACTTGAAGTGCTGAAGCTCAAGCGAGATTCCTTGGCTTCAGACACGTCTGCTGCAGTTGGTCCAAGCTCCACGAGCTTTCTCCCTGCACATGTCCTGGCGACCCCACGCATCAAGCTTCCTTCATACAAGGAAAGCGAGCGAATCGAGCCGTACATAGCTCGTTTTGAGGACATGGCAGACATGTATCAGCTGGATGAGGCAGCTAAGCGGATCCAATTTCTTAGTTTATTTGAGGGCCCTGCCCTCGATATTCTCCACAGAATTCGTGGAGACAATCTCACATATGAGATGATGAAAGCTGCACTCATTAAGGCGTATGGTCTCACAGTAGACGACGCCAAAGTTCAGTTCATGCGAGCTCGTCTCCAAGACAAGGAGACAGCTGTTCAGTTCCTTGATCGTCTCACAGCTTACTTAAATGAGTGGATGGAGAAAGATGAAACTCCTTCCACGCGTGAGGGGATAATTGACCTTATGCTGCGTACACAGCTAGAGAGGTCGTGGCCTGCTGAGCTCATAGCACAGCTTAAGATCTGCCAGGTGAAAGATGCCAGCCAAATGGCAGAGAAGGCTGACGCATTCTTTACTGCATACGGGTATCAAGCTCGTAAGCAAAACACCTGGAGCAGAAAAGATACTGCCAAGTCTGGGAAGCCGTCTCAGACTGAATCCCAGCAACAAGGTCATTCTCAGAGTAATGGCCAAGGTCCAAAACCGCAGTGGAAGGACCAGGGGCAAAACACTCAGAAACCTGAGTGGAAGCGGTACAACAAGTACCCTAACCAGCAGCAGTATCAGCCACGCAACCGACCGTCGGGACAAACTTTTTCACCACCAGCTCAAAAGAGGCAGGAAGCGAATGCAGCCTTCATTCCTCAGCAGCAGCCTGGTGGTCACGTCCCTACCAGTGTGGGTACTTCCCCACAGTTCACTAGTCCCACAGTGACAGTGAACTCCCCTCCACAGATGGCCAATGTTCCATCTCCTTATAATTCTCAAGGCACAATGTTTGCCACATCAATTCAGCAGCCTCATGAGTGGCTAGCTGCTTCCTCCACAGGCCCTCCCACAGGTGACAGTACCTTCCTTGTTCAGCCAGGGTTTGTGGGAGGCATTCCTGTGAAGGTCCTGAGAGATAATGGTTCCTCAGGTTGCTCTGTCAAGCAGAGTCTAGTTCGGCCTGAGCAGTATACAGGTCGACAGATCCATGCAAAGCTTATTGATGGATCAGTGAGATTGTTCCCTGAGGCATGTATCCAGGTGGCATCTCCATTTTATACTGGTACGACACTTGCAGTTGTCATGCCAGAGCCTCTATTTGACTTAATAGTAGGCAATATTCAAGGAGTCAAGGATAGTTGCTCCGATGATGACGCTACTCAGACTTCGGCTGCTGCGGTAACACGAGCCATGGCTGAGGCTCCAGATTGTGTCACCCCAGTGATCATTGAATCGCCGCAAGATCTGATGTGTAGTCAACTTGTTGTACAAGAACAACATTCTGACCCGACACTTGCTACCCGTGCGGGAACAAACAAAAGGGTCGAGTGATTAAGTATTCACGGGGAGGTCGAGCCAAGTTCCTTCGTAAACAAGGACGGCTCTACCGTGAGTCACGAACACCCGAGGGCGAGGTTCGACTGCAGTTTGTCGTTCCCGCCAAGTACCGCCTAGCAGTGTTACAATGGGGTCATTGTTCAGCCTCAGGAGGTCACATGGGGAAAAGGAAGACCCAGGGCCGTATCCGAGCTGACTTTTTCTGGCCAGGGATGGGACGGGACATAGATAGTTTTGTCCGTTCTTGCAGTGTGTGCCAAAGTATCACCACTAATCAGGGACATGCCCTTCCTGTGCCATTTGTAACTACACCTGTAATCTCTGAGTCAGTTGAGAGACAGGGTAGTGGTGAAGTGGGTGCAGACCTGACGTCTCGCCCATTGGCCCCACAGGACACATTATGTCCAGGGCCTGTACATACATATTATGTACCATAAGTTAAGGGGGAAGTTGAGAGGCGACTTGAGGCTATGGAAGACCCAAGTTTGCATAAGGATTCTCAGCTCCCCGATACTAATATAAGTACTGTAGGTTAAGGGGGAAGTTCGAGAGAGAACTCCGCAGAGGCGACTTGAGGCTATGGAAGACCCAAGTTTGCACGAGGATTCTCAGCTTCCCGATACTAATATAAGTATTATAGGTTAAGGGGGAAGTTCGAGAGAGAACTCCGCAGAGGCGACTTGAGGCTATGGAAGACCCAAGTTTGCACAAGGATTCTCAGCTTCCCGGTACTAATATAAGTATTGTATTGTAGGTTAAGGGGGAAGTTCGAGAGAGAACTCCGCAGAGGCGACTTGAGGCTATGGAAGACCCAAGTTTGCACGAGGATTCTCAGCTTCCCGATACTAATATAAGTACTATAGGTTAAGGGAAAGTTCGAGAGAGAACTCCGCAGAGGTGACTTGAGGCTATGGAAGACCCAAGTTTGCACAAGGATTCTCAGCTCCCCGATACTAATATAAGTACTGTAGGTTAAGGGGGAAGTGAGAACTCCGCAGAGGCGACTTGAGGCTATGGAAGACCCAAGTTTGCACAAGGATTCTCAGCTTCCCGATATTAATATAAGTACTGTAGGTTAAGGCACAGGTTGAGGACCCGTGTGCGGTTCGAGGCTATGGAAGACCCGAGTTTGCACAGGGATTCTCAACTTGCCGACCATAATCGTGTGCTAAAATTAATGGCGACCTCGAGTGTACTTTTCATAGCATGTACTGACTGCTAGCCAGAGAGAGTAATTGTAACATAATAAGAATTTTGTCTCATTGACACTTTTGATGCTCCACCTCAATTGGTTTTGCAGGTTCAGCAATGGGTGTAGCAGTTTTGCTGTGCGGACCAGCTGATCGTCTGCCGCAGCACGCTGCCGCCTCTTCTCCTCTGCCTTCGTCGTCGCCATATTATTTACTGTGTCATTTTACACGTAGGTACAGTTACACTACAACTGTCACACCTACACCGTGTATTACATACACCACGCTACACAACAATTAGTTGTCAGTGTAAATGTAGCGAATTTTCGCTCAGTTTGACCTGAGTACAGGATTTTCACCGTCGTCACGGAGTTTTTCCCTCAAGCTTGCTTCTATTAACGTAAATACGAGGTTTTTTTCGCTCACTGACGACTGCGACTTTCTCCTGTAGCAGGATAGCACACACACCACAGTGTGAATCTTGTGTGACTGAGTTAGGATTTATATGTATGTATATTGAAATCTTTCTTCTGAAGGAAGAAAGATTTAATTTTCATGGGGCGTAATGTCACGAATCAATTCGCGACATTTCCTTTTTGTGAGAAGCCACGAACTAATAGTGGAAAACTCACTGTGTATCGCTCAGTTAACCATTTCTCTCTCCATTTCGGGGTATACTTTTCAAATAATTCGTCACCGTTTTCAAAAAGTGACCGATTTAATGCACGTCACTAAGTGCGCTACTGAGCGATACAATTATTTCTTTATCGTTTGCCTCTGCTTCCCTCAACCGTTAGCCACGCCTTGCGTCCTGCCCATTCAATGTATTTGAATTCAGTTTAGTGTTTGCTGTGACGGAGACAGGACCTGTGCAGCAGTGCGAGAGGTCAGCTAGTACCCAAACTCCACTTACAGTTTCTCCAAGCTCCCACCTTTAGTTCTCCAGCTTTGGGTGATACACCGCATTCATCGACTGGTATTTCTTTTGTGTATTTTGTAGTTTTAAGAGCTTAGTTAAGGTGTTTTTCCTAGGCGTAAGTATTTAGCTTCTGTGTGAGTGAGCGAGTGCGTCTCATTGATTTGATTTGAAATGTAATGTTAAATTTATTTTTGTAATTAATAAATTTAACTTCTATTTCTTGAGCTTAATGTAGAGTAAATCTTGTTTCATTTCTCCATAATTAAGCTTATTTCCCATATAGCTCCTAGCTTGCATAAACGTTTTACTATTCATAACTGGTACTTAGACCAGTCTTGTATTAACTTAAAATCCGTTGTGCCAGGAGTTAATGCATCAGCAAGAACCTGATGTTATTATTATTAGTATTAGTTATTTATTGTCAGGGGTGATGTAACTTTCTCCAGAGGCTAACAGTACAGTAATTCAGCAATTGTGAGTAATTAGTCTCTGCTGTGTACTGTTGAGAAAGTTTATAAATTCTCGTTCTCAGAGAATCGTGCTAAGCCAACGTAAAGTAATCGTTGCTTGATGTAGCAAGACAACCATTGTCTCTGCTCTTCAATATTATTGAATATTATTATCAATTTAAATAATACTTAACCATTTATATCAAAATTACCCTGATATTTATAAAAACCCCGTGACAAAGATTGCCCAACTTGTTGATAAGGAGCACGTGCTATAGGACACGATTTGATGGCAGAAAACTTTTTATAACTGAGAGTTTTTGGTAAATTGTTATAACACTAGGATTATGTGAATGTGAACCCGGTAGCATGAAGACTGAAGCTGCCCTCCTCCTGCAGTCTACCATTCACCCTTCGGGAGACACGGAGAGATTTCATGAACAGATGCATAACTAAAACGGTGGAGCCCCCGGTTATGTCAGTGCCACCACAAGAAATGAAAGAATGGAAAGGCGATAGTGATGTGCTGTGAGAAATGTGCTGAAAATTTATCCTGTGGGTAGAAGTGCAGTGAGCGATTTAAAGGGCTGGCATAGACAATACAGCTAAGTGATTACTGTATCTACTGCTAGCGTGAACGAAGAGAAATGACTTCTTAGTTTGTTAATGTGTAGAGAAGCTCTAACCAATAGGTAAGGAAGTAAATCTTATTCTTAAGTCAAAAGCTGTGGAAAATGTTAGTGCTTCATTTTTGCTGATGATAACATTTTAGTGCGGAACGATGAGCAAAAGCTGAATAATGTAGTAACTAAGCTTGTAGGCACAGACAACAAGTGAAATCTCATGAGCGACATAAACGAAGACTAAATTCAGAGTCGCTGAGACAGGTACACCAGGCACCAGAGTCATGACAAGACTGAATAAATTTAAAATATTGTGTGTTGTTACAACTTAATTCTTTCATGGTCATATCTTTTCAGTGCATCTTATTGCAGGTAATGCCGCATGACATTGTTAAGCTGAGAGTCAATCACAGAAGCCCGGATGAATTAAGTGTAAGATGCATGTCAGGGAAAACAACAAAGGTGCGAAGGAGAGGAGAGTGAACTAGAACAGGAACTAAGACGGCTTTAATTACCAACAGAAGGGTTAATTATATAATACTTGCAGCACCATGATAATGACACTGACCCATAGCTGTGAAACAGACAACACTACACCAACATAGCAAAATAGCGAGATTGGTGACGATTTGCCTTTGCTGTGCAAGCAGAGCCACTGGAACATACAACTGGACCAGTGAATAGACTTTTGGCTATGAGTTCTGATACTGTGTGTGTGTATATATATATATATATATATATATATATATATATATATATATATATATATATAGATAGATAGATGGATAGATAGATAGACAGACAGATAGATAGATAGATAAACAGATAGATAAGCAAATAAAACAATCCCTAAAGGACCAATGAGAATGGGAACTTAACAACTTAAAAATAACACATACAGTGCTCCTGTCTTTCTGTTCTAAGGCTAATCTCCGTCTCGACCTCTCTCTAGGGTCGCTTGTCTCCTTCTGTCTAGCCTGTTCGGTGGCTAATCTAGGTCTGAGCTCTCTTTCCTAAATTCTGGTGTAGCAGGGGTGTGTCACGTGTGTTCCTCGTGGGTGGACTAGATCTTTGTTCACGAGAGGACTGCTGACAGCTAACTGCATCATCTCCTTACTGGCCGCTGTCGTCAGCTTTCCTCAGTGTGAAGAGTGTGTAAGCATGCTTAGCACAGCTCGATTCTCGCAGACACAACACCTTCTCAATCATCTGACTCCCTGCTTCTATCTGTCTCTCTATCTATCTATTATGATTTGCAATTATAATATGGAGACCTACCACATTGCTCGGCCGCGCAAAAATGGCGTACCATCGACATTTAATAGTTATAACATATTAATACATACTACATACACATTATAATGAACTTATAAGCTAATTAAGTGAAATACATAATATTGTAAAGTAACATAATTGTATGAATATTGTATACATATATTATTCATAGTAAATAGTGATTATTCAGTAATATTACGCATATAATTGTGCAATGGTAATACTGCTAGGTTATACATTACATAGAGTTATCACTTTAGTAATGTCTAATATTTCACCTAACTTGTATGATGATACTGGTAATACAGAATTGTGCTATAATTGTATGACTTATATTGTGTTAATGCATAATTGTGTTGGCCATATAATTGTAGTTACATTTTGTTAATGCAACTGTTAATTGGCAAAGTGTAACACAATGCAATCGTTTGTCGTTACATAATTGTTACATATCATTTGTAGGTACATAATTGTAATAATTGTAACATAATGCAATCGTTTGTCGTTACATAATTGTTACATATCGTTTGTAGGTACATAATTGTAGTTAGTGTAACATAATGCAATCGTTTGTCGTTACATAATTGTTACATATCGATTGTAGTTAAATAATTGTAGTTAAAGTTACATAAAAGTTACATCTTGTTAATGCAACTGTTACATAATTGGCAAAGTGTAACATAATGCAATCGTTTGTCGTTACGTAATTGTTACATATCGTTTGTAGGTACATAATTGTAGTTAAAGTTACATAAAAGTTACATCTTGTTAATGCAACTGTTACATTAATTGGTACATATTGTTTGTAGTTACATTATTGTAATATGGAGTAACATAATTGTAATAACTGCAGTCCTAACATATGCTGCGGTCGATGATAGTGATGATGTGTCATGCCACTTGTTTGTGGAGACACAATTTGCTTTTTTGTTTGTAGTTTATGTGGTATTTTGGCATATGTAGTAACACTTACACTTATTTTCATTTGTTTGTTATGTGATCTTACTCTATTTCTCTTTTTTCCTTCTCACTCTTCTTTCTTTCTTTCCTTTCCTTTTCTTTTTTTTTTTTTTTGTATGTATTGATTTTCTATAGTTTGTTTCTCTTTGCTTGTGTACACTTTTTCCGTTTTGTTCATGGTTGCATAATTACTGGTTAATTTCCTTGAGATACTTTGTTAAAGTTTAGTTTATATTACACAGAGATTATAAAATGATATTATATAGTCCCATATTTTGTTATTTTATATAAAAAAAATATATATATACACTATATACAGTATTAACTATACACACTGGCTTGTTGTTCACCTGTACCTATCGTGGGTAATATGTGTGTCAGCACTGTGTGGAAATCATTGTCTTCACGATTGTGTTGAAGATGTTCACTCTTGCTAACGGCATTTGTGTTGGCCATTTTTTTTTTTTTTTCTAGTTTACCTTGTAATTTAATGTATATGTTTCCACTAGGTAGCTTTAATTAATAAATGTTTAATGCAGTTCTTTTAATTGCTCACTGAGTAACTGTGATTGTATATTTTCTTTATTACTTTGTAGATATAATAATGTATAGTTGTATGTATGAAACACGTATTTTATGTAGGTATAAATGGTAACACTCGTTGACAGTAAATAAATGTTATAATAAATGAATGAATATATACAGTGTAGAATATTTATTGTTGGTGATTATTTAGTGATTAAGTTATGCAGATAACTGAAGTAGGTATATGTATTTAAGCTGTAACTATACAACACGTTTTATGTTTGTGCAGAAGCTTATTGTCTATCACTGTGTATTGTATGAATGAAGTAACTATGTAACTCACTAATTTTTACCGTGGTGGGAAATGGTGTGAGTGGTGTTGCACGTGGTGATAGCGTTGTCCTTCGCTGGTTGATTGACGTGTTGTCGTCTCAGCACATGGTGACGTCGGCTTCCCACACTGGTAGCTGTGGTGAGTGAATGAGTAGCGATGAGTAACTTGAGTGAAGACGGGTGAGTAAGATGAGTTGTGAATATGGACTTGGTGTTTTGCTGCGTGTCTGACCTCTTCACACCTGCGTAAGCGGTGGGGGTTGGGTGGATGTAGCAGAGAGAGGAGGGTGAGGTCTGGTGGTTATGAGTTGTGAGTCGTCTCTCACTCTTCGTTTGTTTGTTTGTTTGTTTGTATTCTTTCTTTCTTGATGTATTCTTGGTCCTTTTTTCTTGTGATTTACTCGTTGTAGGATGAAGACTGCCGCTACTTGTAGGTGCGTGTAGAAGATTATACAGACGACGTAGAGTTGTTAATTGTAGTTGATTGTAGATGGCTGTAGTTCGCTGATTCGTCGTAGACTTGTAGACTATTTGCACCGTAGGCTGTATTTTGTAGGATTCAATGTAGAACTGAAGCTAATCTTGTAGTCTCGGTTGCTTTTGTAGAAATTTGCTTTTAACTCGGAGACGATGTCCGCAGATTTGCTGGTTTGTCGTTAAGCTACTTGCAAGGCGTCGAGTGATCTCTTGACCTCTGCATCAGCATAATGATCTGGGAGACGGAGGGGGCTGGATGGAGAGAATACTGTCAGGAGCTGATGTTGTTGGTTGTTTTCAATCTTGATATTTTGTAGTAATTTAATGTTGATTCGTAGACGAGGTTCGTATACGTTCGCTGCTACCAAATGTCATAAATGACATTTGGGTCATCCCTCTTCTTGACCTCCTGCCTGTCTCCTCTGAGGCCTGTCTCCTTCTCCTCCTCCCTCTCGACCTCTCTCTAGGATCGCTTTTCTCCTTCTGTCTAGCCTGTTCGGTGGCTAATCTAGGTCTGAGCTCTCTTTCCTAAATTCTGGTGTAGCAGGGGTGTGTCACGTGTGTTCCTCGTGGGTGGACTAGATCTTTGTTCACGAGAGGACTGCTGACAGCTAACTGCATCATCTCCTTACTGGCCGCTGTCATCAGCTTTCCTCAGTGTGAAGAGTGTGTAAGCATGCTTAGCACTGCTCGATTCTCGCAGACACAACACTTTCTCAATCATCTGACTCCCTGCTTCTATCTGTCTCTCTATCTATCTATTTATCTATCTATCTATTATGATTTGCAATTATAATATGGAGACCTACCACACTCCTTTATAAAAGCATGAAGAATGGGGAATTAACAGGACACTCCTGACAGTAGTTAACAAAGAAACAAAACGTAAATGAAGAATGAGATGGAATGCAGGTTAAGATGGGCGTAAAACATTTTGTCTGCATTATCCCAAGTTGGTTATCACGCTGATCCACCGGCAGAGTAAACGGATAAATTTGAGGCCCCAGTTTTGATGAAGTGGGATATGGAGAATAATACCATAATGAGTTCTCATATTGTCTTTTGTCTCACACGCAGTCACTTTTCGATCCACTATCATCATCCATTGCAAGGCTACACCGTTTTCTTACGTTTTCAGCCCACAGCTGAGATATTCTTGAGAAGGACTCTGCCTCAACGGAATTCAGCGGAATCACTATACACTGCGAAGAAGTGAGATAATATACTGTACGTTGACCATGCTGAGAAGACTTTCGGAAGGTGTGTTTTTCTGTGTTTGAAAGTTAGTGACAAGATGTTTGATTCTGAGGTTTAGATTATCCTTGATGACGTGTTGGAAACAATCAACACAGGGGGTAAACACAGGATGAATAAACCACTAATTTACAGACTGTACAGTACATGAAATAGTCTGCTAGCCATTAAAAAAAAAAATCATCACGGTATAATCACCCATTCAGGATTAAACACAAAATTTTTCATCACCCCTCGTGTGTGTGTAATTCACCGGGTCGGTCAGAATCACTTGATGGTCGTGATCGTCAGCTTTTACCCTCCCGGAAGGGAGCTGAGAGCTCATATAGTCCGATCTAAGGGCAAGGCTGTGACCTTCACACACGCACACACCCGTCCCCTTGCTCAAGGGGGACAGTAACCACCCACTTCGTCAGTGAAACTTTTCGCAACCTGAGCGAGGCGCGAACTCCCGTCCACCAGTTGGCAAGCGGGAACGTTACCACTGCACCAGCAAGCGGTGTGTGTGTGTGTGTGTGTGTGTGTGTGTGTGTGTGTGTGTGTGTGTGTGTGGTTGACATTGAAAAAGAAAATCATATCTGTTGATGATGTCAGACCACATCTACGTACACAAACTGTCATTTATATTGCAAGAAATATAGGCAAAACAAACAGAAGCAAGAAGCATGTTTTTCAAGGTGTTCGGACACATTACGTACAAAAATGGGGATCAGGGAAAAGCAGAGGGTTAAGAACAGCTGCAGACTCGGCCAGCTCTGATTTGAAATGTGATAAAGTCAGTTAACTCCAATAAATTTCTCATAAAAAAAAAAAAAAGTCATACCATCCTGACCAGAGCCACTTCTCAGAGCGACGAAAACACAGTCCCCTCTGTAACTTCACATTATAGCATTAATTCCCTCATTTATCCTCAGTGAAGTTAAAGAAGTAGTGAACCAGTGTGACAGAAATGAAGTGGTAATATTCAGAGTTGCCTGCCATTACTCTTGATTACCTGCTCTTCAAAAGTTACTCAGGTCCAGGAGCAGCAAGAGCAAGAGTGAAGGGTTTTAGCGAAGGAGTTGAGGAAACTGCCTAAGTTTGTTTAAGCAGACGTTGGTACGTTATCATTCCCCATGTACTGTACATAAATCAGAGGCTGAGAGAGAGAGAGAGAGAGAGAGAGAGAGAGAGAGAGAGAGAGAGAGAGAGAACCGTAAAGCAACATGTCACAGGGGTCACCACACCTCTCTCTCTCTCTGTGCACACACAGATATCCGGCTTAGTTAAGTTTCTGTTGACTCAATTAATCTTTTAACTGAATCCACCATCAGTTTTCTTCTTTCTTTTAAAGAGAAATTTGAGCCAGCCGTACTAGTCGCAATAGCAGCACTGATTTTTTTTTTTTTTTTTTTTAATGAAAATAAGCTGAGCGACTACATCAAATTTTTACCCGGTGTTCATGTACTGATAAGGCATAATTATTCCGAATACAGCGTATCACAACAGTGACTGGAACTAATAATTAACCTACACATACAGCGGTACTGAAATGTGCACAGTGCATGATGTGTGCCGTATAATACCCAGTTGCTAAGAAAGGTAAATGACTGAACAAGACTCGTCTCGAAACCTATGAAAATTCTCTCAGTTATGAAGTCCATGTGACTGGATTCGTGGATGAAACTGTTTTAACTGCAGTTTGTCTGTGTGAATTATACAGGGTGTGCAAAAGTAGGTTGGCATTTACCATTTATTCCAACACCAAAGACACACTTTTAGTCTCGTAAGTGTTCAGAGTGTCCGCCCTCACCATGGACACATTCCTGGAGTCTGTCAGCCACACTTCGACACATAAGAGTTTTGCTTTTATAAACATAAAACATAATAATGTTAACCTACTTTTGCACCACCCTGTATTGCTGGACTTGATGCTTTTGAGCTGCTCATTGCGTATGTTTGTGTTTAAAACTACTTTGCATTAAACTCATATGCTGCACAGATGATCATAATAGAGATTGTGGTAGTGAAGTCGGTGTCGATGGTGATGATGGTGATGGTAATGATAGTGGTGACTGTGCCAGTGGAGTCGATAGTGGTATTAAAGTATGTCGGTAGTGATGGTTGTGGTAATAATAGTAGTGGTGATTTTGTTAGTGTAGTCGATATTGGTGGTGATTATCTTGATACTGATAGTAATAATAATGATAACTGTAGCAGTAACAGACATCTGCAAGGTAAATGTCTTTCGATAAACTCACTGTCACTTAATTTGTTTCATAACCCTCTGCCACCATTTCTGAAGTCACTTCCTTTCCTTCATTTCCAGCTTGGTCTCACGTTCTTCCCAAGCTATGTGCTGGACTTCTAACCATTTTCATTTTTACTCTTCCTGAAATTCCTTGATGTTTTTCCACCGTATGTTTCATTTAGCAATATTATCAATAACAGAATTTTTTTCTTGACTTTTTGCCTGTTTCTCCTGTGCCCAGCCTACCCTCACGTACTCTCTCATTGCAAATAATAATGATTTATTTCTACTTAACCACTCCTACCCTTTAACCTTTTGTTCTCACCCGCCTTCGTTTTACCACAAATTTCTCGGAGTTTTTGGCCCAAAGGTTCTTTAACTACCTCCATTCTCTTTCCAGGCATCTCAGTACTGCCTCTCCCATATTTGCTTCTCATCTTTTTCTCATGATAACTGTACGTTCAATACTTTTAAACAATCAGACATAAGGTTCAGAAAGTGGGAGACACCGAGCCGACTAAATGAAGGCAAAATGGAGTCGAACCAAAGCAAGATGAGGACACAAAGTATTTAAGGAACGATGGTGTGTCACCCCTTTACACACATCCTTCCTGTTGGAGACTTTCTCCCTTGAGTGACCACTTCCATAACGTCAAACGGAGGACAGTGTGCCTGGCAGCGTTTCACAAAACCCAACAATAAAACCATCACTTAAACATGATTTTGTTTAATGCCGCATCGTGTTAGATGTCGCCACAACTAAATAACCTCTGGGTGTGAAGGGAAAAGTGCCAAGTGCAGAGAAGGGACCCGTTTTACTCGATGTTTCGCCAAGCAGGAAGCCTGCTTGACGAAACGTTGAATAAAACGGGTCCCTTCTCTGCACTTGGTGTTTTTTCCAACATTCTGTCCAGGCCAATGTTGAGCATAATATCAGCCTCTGCGAGTATAACTTTACTCAGCAACCACCCCTCTTCGTATGACACATCACTCTCTCTTACCTACTCTCTCATCTTCATCTCTCCATCTCGTTCTACGTCTCACTCTCCTTCTCCCAAGCACCTCCTTCTCAAACACTTTATTAATGTCTCTCACTCACGTGCAGTGATTTTGAGCGATTCAGTTTTAGTTAATTGAATTCAAGCTGTAAAATAATTGATAGAACAGAAATGTTCTCACTTTATACGGAAAACTATTCCTCCTTCAACTGAAACACACACACACACACACACACACACACACACACACACACACACACACACACACACACACACACACACACACACACACACACACACACACACACACACACACACACACACACACACACACACACACACACACACTTTACAGATGTTCACTGGTGGTGGGTTGTTTCATCTTCATCTTCGTACTAAATGAAGTTCTATCTACTTTTTCTTTTACCTTTAGCATTCTTTTCTGTGTCTTCCTCTCATCCTTTTTCTCTCACCCTTCCTGTCACAATTTATGGCTCTTCTTTCCACTTCTCGTGGCTCTACATTGAGTGACCAGCCTAATAGTTTCCTGTAACCAAGGACACCATTTACAACGCTGGGTGATAACCGTATAGCCATATAATCGGGTGATGTGGAGCGTATTGTGGTTCCCCTGTTAACTGGATGGAGACTGGAGAGACGCAAATACGGCCTCCATCCAGGTCACTCTTCCCCGTTCCTCGCAGTGGTAAGGAGCTGTCTGCCGCAAGGGGACATCAATTCACTACACAGGACTATTCAGCACCTGCGGTTGCCAGCTTGCTGCTGATGGATCTGATCAGCCAAACAGACCGGAATAATTCAGCAACAAACAACAGATGTTCTTTCAATGGAATTGAACTTTAATTCATGTCCAAATTTTAAATAGACTAAAATTAGTTGATCCTAAACTGGCTACACCGTACTGTAAATGGATGCCTGGCTGTAATGCTTTTGTTCTTTCTTTAATCAAACCAGTGAATACGTGTTTCTTTCACATGTGCTTCCACTAGTGATGTAAAAACTCATTTACTGTAGTGTGATGACTTATTTACTCAAGATCAGAAAGGGAGGACAATAGGCGTCCGAGAAGTGGTTGTCCCGAACGGAGGACAGGGAACTCAAAGCTAGGACTGTGCTGCCTAAAGCCGAACGTCTGGCCACCCTACTTGTCCCTCACACACCCTCCATCATCCGCCTAATACACCTTCCCTCGTACAGCCTCCACCACACCTCCCTACATCACACACCCTCTTTCACTCAAATTCCGTCAAGCTCCCCCAGCCGTGTCCCCTGAGTCACTCACCCTCTTTCACACAGACTCCGTCCTCCTCACTTCTCACTTCTTATCAACGAACTACTTAGCTGTGCTGCTTAAAGTTATGTCCATATTCACCCATATGCTGCGATTTCATCCTGCACATTTCACCGGTTTCTCATAGACTGCTTCACAACAATCGCTGCAATTATCAAGGGACGAGGCCTTGCCACCACTACTTCTTTGTCTCTTACTTCTGACTGAACAAAAGGAACTTTATTACATTTAATGCCACACGAGCTTAAGACCAGGCTCTGTCTTCTACAAGACTGTTCTCAAACTTTCGCAACACACAGCTAATCTTTTCATTAGATCTTGATGTTTCTTCTTGTTTTTTCTTGTGATCTGAGACTTGCAAAGATTTCATTACCCCTCTTGGAACAACAGCTTGGAAATGGTTAGGCGCTGTATATCTTTAAACTTAACTGCCGAAGCTGTACAGAGAATTCCATCACTTTTGTCTGGATCATGCCTGTGGAAGTTCACCACTTACAGCACCTCTGAATAGAGTGGAGTCAAAAGCTTTCCGTCTATACCCCTCTCCTATCCTATCAAGTCTTTCTTTTTGCTGCTGTGTTGCATCTCTGTTTTGTGTTGCTATCACTCCAGTCACTGTTATCCTAAACTCTCTGTTTGTATTCCTTTGTCATTACGGCGGGCATACAACATCGGCCTGGCTACACACTCTCACCATTTTCTTGTCCGTCTCACTGATACAGGAGTCAGCCGGTACTCTTAGTGTTTCGTTTATGCGGCCGATCAACTCTGAAACTGTCTTTCCCATTCTGTTTTCCAGTCTCCTGTGACCTGTAATTTTTAAATGCAGTGTCCAGAAATATCAAAATGAATATATCTTATTTTGAACTTGTATTTTTCTTGGTTCACTATAGTTTTGAAAGCACAAATTTTACAGACCAAGTCTTGGATTCTTTCCTTTTGTACACATGCTTGACGCACGTACGAAAACGCACTCACGCACACACGCGCACATGTGTACATGCCCCAAGTCATCGATTCTCTTCGTAGGAAATCTGTTTATTACAATTTTCGATATTGCCACCGATTATTCCCTTCATCATCATTTTGTGGTATGATCCCCACGTATTAATATTTTGACCCAGCTTTAAACCTGTAAGCCGCAGCACATTATATATTCTTAATTTCCAGTTATTTAAATATATTTCTTTGTATTCGACGAGCCTATCTACAGTTTAAAGGTTTGCTTTATTACGAACTAGTTGCAGCAGATATTTCCTTTCTACAGTCATTATTCTGATGTATGTTCATGGAGATTTCTCTCCTATGAATGGTGTTTTCTGATGTCTCCTTAGAGCTTGGTGTACCTATATGAAGAAAGGAGTAAGTGGTGGCATTTCCACACACAACTACTTCAGTTCCTTCATAACAATAGATAGGTTGGCTACATTCCTCTTGTTTGTTGAAGTATTGTGTCAATATACTGTGTGTAGGATGATTTCTCCTTCATTGTTTATAACTTTTTTGCTCGTTGTGTTTTTATATACTACCTTTCTCAACTCACACACACTTACCACCTCTTCTTCATTTCCCTCCTTTCTTCCACTTCGCAAACATTATTGCGTCCCTAATCCTTGTATGTCTCCAACACTCCTTCACTTCCTCCCTTTCTAAAATATCTGCTGTCACTTCCCCGCTTTCAACCTTTTTCCAGATATTTCTATAAAGAGAAAAAGAGATCAAAGACACAAGGGTGATATCAACCTGCCCCTCCCAACCGGTGAAAAAAATATTGTTTGAGTTTGCTTCGTTTGACATGCCTGAGCACACAACGTTTGAAAGACTGGCAATAGATTTTTTTTTTTTTCGGAATTTCCCAGCAGGGGAAACTCATGCACATAAAGATGAAAAAATATAAACGGCGTGAACCAGTTTGCACATACAATCTTGTTACGTTTCTATAGGATGGTAAAACTGTGTCCATATCTGCATCAATTCATACCATGTCCACTGCAGGTCTGCACCGCTTCATTGCAGATGGTTAAACACTGAAAAGCTTCCTACAACGGCATAGACGTGTTAGGGAGGGGTGTATAGGGAAGAGGTGGGGTGAATATCGGACAGTTGGTGTAGTATGTTTGTTTATGTGTGATAAGAGTCTGTAGTTTCTTCACCTAGCTTAAGAGGAGGACAAAGAATTTACATCCAGGGTCCTATTTCATTTCTTGGTACGAACACGTTGGGCAAAACAGATCCTGTCGGCCAGGTAATCGAACGCGGGTCCTTTCGATTATGACGCGAATATTCTTCAGGTTACACCACTGCCATCCCCTAACTAGCTTGACCCCCACCGCGACGATTCCCTGAAGATCGTAACTTCCATAGCTCTCTGTCTCACATACTGCAGTACTTTATCATATTCTTGACTTACATCTTTTTCGAGTCAAATTGCTTATATGTTTCCATTCATCCACTCCGAACATATTCGTTAGTTATATCCACTGTTCTAACAGTTGAATTTTCTTTACTTATGGCATAACAACGCCTCATAATCATAAGTTGATAAAAAAACTAA
Source organism: Coenobita brevimanus (assembly GCF_032717465.1). NCBI lineage: Eukaryota > Metazoa > Arthropoda > Malacostraca > Decapoda > Coenobitidae > Coenobita > Coenobita brevimanus. Next base: position 7,096,305 of record NC_136959.1, read on the forward strand.
CACACCAACACTCAGTCCATGTACTTACCATTAGACTCTGCCTTCTGCCTCTTATCAAGGCCTAAATATTAATGGCACTTTTATTACTGCACAAATTTACTCTCCGTTTCCAGTAACAGTAGTTTTCCCTTTTCTGTTACATCTGAGAGGTAAATATGTAATGAAAATGAAGAGTAGGTCGACTTCAAGGAAAAAATTAGTCACAGGTCCAATGAAAACTGTTAATAAAATGAATATGAAAATAACTGCATGAAGGTGAGATAGTGCCCAAAACAACGTATGGATGCGAGACTGGTTTGGCGCGCGTGCGTGCGTGTGTGTGTGTGTGTGTGTGTGTGTGTGTGTGTGTGTGTGTTCGTACCTAATTGTTCTTACCCAATTGTAGCTTAACAGGAATGAGTCAAGCTCGTACTGTCCCGTGTATTCAGTCACTGTTATCATACACATCCTTAAATTTATTAATTGTTTTGGCACACACAATTTCATTCGGTAGTGCGTTCCACTGATCAACTGCCCTATTAGGAAAACTGAATTTCCTTACGTCTTTATCACCTCTCTTTTTTTATAGTTTGTGCAGTGCCCTCTTGCTGATTTTTCCCCATACCTTATATACTCATTTATGTCTATTTTCTCTTTCCCTGTGACACATTTATAGAGCATAATCATGTCTCCTCTTTTCCTTCTCTTCTGTACTGGTGGTACAATCAATTTTTCCAGTCATTCTTCGTAGCTTAGATCCCTTAAGCTTGGTACCCATCTTGTAGCAGTCCTGTAAACTTTTTCAGTCTTGTCCATGTATTTCTTGAGGTGAGGATTCCAGGCTACTGATGCATACTCCAGGATTGGTCTGATGAATGATGTTATTATCTTTCTAAGTATGTCTTCATTTATGTATGTGAAAGCTACTGTATTCTCATATTAGCAAGCAGTGTATACATGTTCCGTGCCTCCTCACTGATATGGTCATCTAGAGATAGTCAGTTATTGATCATCACTTCTAGGTCCTTCTCTCCTTCTGATATGTGTAGGGTTTTTCTTCCTAACTTATAATTCCAATCTGGTCTTTTTCCATTTTTACCAAACTTAATTATATGACACTTGTCCACATTGAATTCCAGTTGCCATTTATCGCTCCATTCATGAAGTTTATTTAATTCTTCTTGTAGCTCTCTACAAGAGTCTGTGTTAGTAATTTTCCTTTGTATTTTTGCATCATCAGCAAGCATACTTAGATAGCTTTCATTTCCAGTATTACTATAGAGGTCTATATGTCATTTATATACACTAGACATATAACTGGTGCCAGCACTTGGCCCTGTGGAACTCCGTTGGTCACATCCCTCCATGATGAGTAATTTCCTCTTAGTATTGTTCTCATTTTCCTTTTTCTGAGAAAATCTTGCATCCAACAGTACAAGTTGCCAATTCCTCCTTGGTGGTACAGTTTCCATAAAACTGTGTGTGTGTGTGTGTGTGTGTGTGTGTGTGTGTGTGAGACCTTTGCTGCAATAAAAATGTATGCTATTTTGCGCTGATACGCTTTTATCTCTCTTCAGATCACATTTCTTTCTCTACAGGGGTATTTTTATGCCACTAAAGCATTCAGAAATATAACTTTAAGTGCTCTGTGCAATTTACATCATACTAAATCACTGTATGTTATAAAATGTACTGCGAAACCGTTTATATCCGCTATTTTGTTTCGCAAGAGAAGTGCATTGAAGGAAACATTAAGTCAATACCTCGGGTCAATGGCTGTGAAGGAAAAGTGCATCGGGATAGAATGTAATTGTAGCGTTTTGCTGCAACCATTATACCTGTCCACGTGTGACGTAAACCGGCTGAGAGAGAGAGAGAGAGAGAGAGAGAGAGTGGAAAGAGTAACTCAGCTGTGGAGTTACAGGTGATGTGATAATAGATCATTTTGATTGGCCTCTTCTTTGCTACACTCTGAGAGACTACCGGTACCTTCTCAAACTAAGATGTCTCAATCTCGCAACGAGCGGCTGCAAACGTTTGTGTGAAATAAGGTATAACTAGGGCAAGAACAGTACATGCAGTTCTTGACGTGTGTTTCTATCTTATCCTTCTTTTCATTGATTTATGCCGCCTATATATGCACTGATTATATCTCTATATGAGTTCTTCACAAAGTCATTATCTATTCCATCTCTTCTTACGACCTCCCTGTCTCCTTGTTCCCAACTTTTCCTTGTCGGTGTTATCATAATGCTCATATATATATATATATATATATATATATATATATATATATATATATATATATATATATATATATATATTGTTACGAAACAGAGAGAGATAATGAACACTTCAAGTGAGAATACTACTCGTAAAATCATTACTCTCCAGCAAAGTTCCAGGTTCAAAACAAAAGAGTTAGGTAAAATTACAAGTTAAAGTTTAATGCTCAAACTAACAACTAAACATTCAGGACTCATAAGGATAATGTAATGGCAAAACAGGTTACATATATGGTTAACTGCAATAGCCTCTATTAACACGAATTTAGCAAGAACAAATTTATCTAAGTCAGCCCTGATAAATGAGAAAACCGGATAATGCTCAGTTAAAGCAAGATATATTATTACAGATACAAAATAGTTTTAATAATGGCTGACATTAAAAACTTTACATGAATCACAAAAACCTTACCAGGCCTACGAATTAACACCTTAGGCCATACAGTACAAGAAAAATGGTAACAACACTTATACTCAAATTATACAGCAGGTAGATGGTTCGAGACTTCCTGAGCACTCACAAAAATAATAATAACTGTACAGGGGAGGACAGAGATGTGAACAAAATGAGGAGTAGATCTCAGTGGCAATTAATGCAGAGACTGAGCTCATTATATAGGGGCCGGCAGAGCTTGATTCAACTTGTAAGAAGGACGCGCAAATGAAGCCATAGGGGACAAAGAGTTGACAATCCTACTCTGAGCAACAGAAAGAACGACTTACTCTACTATAAGGGGGAGTGAGGTAGAACACGCAAGCCTGGTCACTATGGAAGCCACGAGGCGAATCGTGATCAAACATGCAGCATACTGTACGTTAGAATTATACAAAGGATGATGAAATCATAGGCTATGTAACACCTCCCCACAAAGAAAAAGAAATTTACAAAGGAAATTTCTTATTACTCTAAAACAATCTGTCTAAAGTCTAGATAAGCAATCTGCAATAACATTTTCTTTCCCCTTGACATGTTGTATGTCTAATGAATACTCCTGAAGAAGTAGACTCCATCTTATCAATCTCTGATTTTTATCTTTAAACTTACTAAGGAATTTCAGTGGGTTATGATCGGTATAAATGACTATGGGGTCAAAACCAGAACACAAATAAAATGAAATTTGGTGTAAACCCAAAATCAAGGCCAAAAGCTCTTTCTCAATAGTTGAGTAGTTCTTTTGAGGTGGAGTGAACTTCTTACTGTAATAAGATACAGGGTGTTCAATGCCCTGATCATCCTCTTGCAGCAAAACAACCCCAGCTCCTGTATCACTTGCATCAACAGCCATCTTAAAAGGCTTAGCAAAATTTGGAGTAGCGAGCACTGGCTGACTTAATAAGATAGCTTTAAGTTTACTGAAAGAGGATTCACAGTTATCGGTCCAGACAAATTTAACTCCCTTTTTCAGTAGGTCTGTAAGTGGTGATACAAGAATTGAAAAGTTAAGAACAAATCTCCTGTAAAAACCTACCATTCCCAAAAATCTTTGTAGCTCTTTCCTACTTTTAGGTCTGGGAAGATCACTTATAACCTGAACCTTAGCTGCTGGTGGTGCAACATGTCCATCACCAATTACGTACCCAAGGTACTGAACTTTAGCTTGACCAAACTCACACTTTGATAAATTAGCTACAAGATTAGCCTGAACCAAACACTCAAGAAATTTACTGACATGGCATAGGTGATCTTTCCAGTTGTCACTGAAGATTAACACATCATCAATATAAACAACACACCCTGCCAAACCCTCTGTTACAACATTCATGAGCTTCTGAAAAGTGGCTGGTGCATTCTTCATACCATATGGCATTACAGAACATGCAAAAGTCTTTCCTAGTGTTACAAAACATGAGATCTCCCTAGCATGTTCAGTCATAGGTACTTGCTAGTATCCCTTTAACAAATCAAACTTACTTATGTACCTAGCCTTTCCGATCTTGTCTATGCAATCTTCCATGCGAGGGAGAGGGTAAGTGTCTGTTTTGGTTATCTGATTAACATGTCTGTAGTCGATGCAAAGCTGCTGTGACCCACCTGGCTTAGGGACTAGAGTGACAGGAAAACTCCACTCGCTCTGACAGGGCTCAATCATCTTGTGGTCCAACAGGTAGCCAAGCCTTCTGGATGAGAGGAACTTTCACTGGGTTCACACGGTAAGGAGGCAGTTTAATTGGCTTTGCGTCTCCAACATCGACATCATGCATCAACACAGTGGTTCTTCCTGGAGTGGCACGGAGCACTTGCAGGTACTCCTGCAGTAATGCCGAAAACTCCTGCCTTTCCTCGGGAGCTAGATGAGAAAGCATAGTCTGGCGATCATTCATGATATCAGGATTCTTCCCCAAACTCACTCAGGCTCATACTGCATGGGAGAGCTTCACTTGCAGACTCGGGTGGAACAGCTACAGTGCAGACTGGGTTATTTTCGTCCCGCCTGTGACATAATTTTAGCATGTTGATGTGACAAAGTTGCTTGTTCTTTTTACGATCTGGTGTGGTGATGACATAGTTGACATCACTGAGTTTCTTCTCCACGAAATAAGGACCACTAAACTTGGCTTGAAGAGGTTGCCCAAGCACTGGTAGCAGAATCAAAACCTGATCTCCTCGCTGAAAGTGGCGTAACCTGGACTTCTTATCATACCAAGTCTTCATCTTCTCCTGAGCAGCTCCTAAATTCTCTCTCACCAGCTGTAAAGCAGTGGACAGCCATTCTTTGAACTTCATCACATACTCCAGCAGGTTGACGTCATCTTCCTCCGACAGCCAGCATTCCTTGAGTAGCTTAAGGGGTCCTCTTACTTCATGGCCAAAGAGTAGTTCAAAGGGTGAGAAGCCCAGTGATTCATTTGGAGATTCTCTTGCGGCAAATACAACAAATGGAAGACCTTTATCCCAGTCTTTCTGATGTTCCAAACAGTATTTCCTGAGCATCGATTTGAGTGTTTGATGATATCTCTCCAACGTTCCTTGGGTCTGGGGATGGTAAGCTGAAGACGTGATCTGGGTGATGCCCAAGTCTTTCAGAGACTGCTTGAAAACATTTGACATGAAATTACTTCCCCAGTCTGACCGTACCTCCTTGGGCAGACCAAACTTTGTGAAGAACCCTAGCATTTCCTTAACCACGTTCTTTGCTGAGGTATTTCTAAGTGGCATGGCTTCAGGATAACGAGTAGCCATATCAATCAGGGTCAACACATAAGAAAATCCTGAAGAAGTCTTAGGAAGAGGGCCCACAATATCCACTAACACACGGGTGAATGGCGCCTCAAAAGGAGGAATGGGAACTAGAGGTGCAACCTTTTCGGTCTGATTACACTTCCCCACAACTCGACTGGTGTGACAAGGCTTACAATACCAGGAAACATCTCTGAAGATACCTGGCCAGTAGAAGTGTTTCAAATTGCGTGCCACAGTCTTCCTCACTCCAAGGTGTCCTGCCAAAATGGAATCATGAGCCACTCTAATGATATCCTGCCTACAAACACGAGGGATGACAACTTGATGTACAACCTCCCATTCACAGTCGGCTGATGCTGTTGGGGGTCTCCACTTTCTCATAAGTACTCCTGACTTTATATAATAACAAGTAGAAGCACCAGCTGACTCTTCCTCACTGCAAGCAGAGTTAGCTAGACCTTTCAACTCAGGGTCAGCAACCTGCAACTCAACCAACTCTTGACGAGACAAATTATCAACACTACGGGGTACTGCCTCATCTGGTGAGTGGTCCAAATTAGCAAGAACAGTGTCAGCTAGGATAAGATCATCATCATCATTATCCTCTAAGTCACCAGTAACATTAGACTTAGCCCTAGTGACAGCACATGCAGAGAACACCTCACAGATATCACAATCCTAGGTCGCAGTCACTGGTTCTCTAGACAACTGAGGAGCAGGACACACTTGACTTCCACCAATATCATTTCCAAGTAAGAAAGTTACACCTGACATTGGGAGTGTCTCAACCAACCCAACCATGACGGAACCATTAACAAAACCAGACTCTAAATTCACTCTGCACAGAGGGACAGAGAAGTAATTATTCCCTACACCTTGTAAGATTACAGTTTCATCAGAGGAATTAACATTAGAGCCTAGAACACTGGTCAGCATAAGGGATTGGCAAGCACCTGTATCACGATATATTTTAACTGATTTTCTGTCATTACTGTCCAGAGGACTGACAAAACCATCAGACAGGAAATTAGCACATGAACTCTTGAGAGTGTCACCCATGTTACTGCTCAAAAGAGGAGCTTCATCATGAGAATTTAATTTACCTCAAAGCAGGTTCAGTTAACTCGGTTAAAGAATTCTGGGAACTCTCAAGGGTGGACACTAGACCAATTGACTGAATATTTAAAGACTCCTTTTTGTTCACATCACGCTGTCTCCTGAAACATTTCTCCGTAGTATGACCAAGCTTACTACAATAAGTGCATTTACTTTTCTGAAATCTAGAGGTGAAGCTGGTATTTTCTTCCTGAGAATCATCATCTTTATTCTCTTTCCTGTTACCTGTACTCTGAGTAGAGGCAACGTACTTATTCTCAGCTTTCCTTTTTTCTTTAGAATATCTCTTGTGAGTGAGAACATATTCATCAGCTAAAACTGCTGCATCAGACAAATTATCTATTCTTTTCTCATCAAGATATAGGCTTACATCTTTATTAATACACCTTTTGAAGTCCTCGAGCAAAATCATCTGTTTAAATTTATCAAAATCAGAATTTACATCCTTAGAATTTAACCACTGCTCTAACACATCTTCTTTGATTTTTGCATACTCAACATGGGATTGCTTTTCTTGCTTATAAGTTGTCCTAAATTTTACTCTATAGGCTTCAGGAACAAGCTCATAGGCCTTAAGAATCAAGCTCTTAACTACATCATAATTATCAGATTGATCCTGAGGCAAAGATGCATAAGTTACTTGAGCTTTACCGGTGAGAACACTCTGAAGGAGTACTGGCCAATACTTTTTGGGCCAATTAAAACCTGTAGCTACCCTCTCAAACAACTGAAAATACTTTGTTAAATCAGATTCATTAAAAGGAGGGACAAGTTTAACATTTTTAGCCACATCAAAATCATCAGAGCTAGATGATCCAGTTCCACCTTGTTTCATGCGATACTCATGGTCTGCCTGAATCCTAGCAAGTTCAATTGTGCCTGAGCCTGTGCCTGTGCCTCCTGAATACGAGCCTGACACTCAGCCTCCTTAGGCTCAGCCTCCTTAGCATGAGCCTGAAACTCAGCCTCCTTAGCACGAGCCTGAAACTCAGCTTCCTTAGCACGAGCCTCCTGCAGGGCTAGCTGTAACTTAGCTATTTCAATCTGCGTTTGCTCATCTGGAGGAGTTACATAAAACAAGCTTTTATTAATCATGTCAACAATTTGATCTATAGAATGATGAGAGCAAACAGCAATTCCCAATTGTTGAGCAACAAGCTTAAGTTCATTCTTTGTTCTGGTTTGTACATCACACACTGTTTGCACATTTGACAAAAAATCTTTGGCTTCATCAAGAGTAGTAATAGTAGACATCATGAATAAATCACAGTCACAAAATATCAAGCAATATCCTTATGATAATATCCTGAATATCCTGATAAGAGGTCGCCAAATTTATGTTACTGAACAGAGAGAGATAATGAACACTTCAAGTGAGAATACTAAAATCACTACTGTCCCGCAAAGTTCCAGGTTCAAAACAAAAGAGTTAGGTAAAATTACAAGTTAAAGTTTAATGCTCAAAATAACAACTAAACATTCAGGACTCATAAGGATAATGTAATGGCAAAACAGGTTACATATATGGTTAACTGCAATAGCCTCTATTAACACGAATTTAGCAAGAACAAATTTATCTAAGTCAGCCCTGATAAATGAGAAAACCGGATAATGCTCAGTTAAAGCAAGATATATTATTACAGATACAAATTATTATTAATAATGGCTGACAGTAAAAACTCTACATGAATCACAAAAACCTTACCAGGCCTACGAATTAACACCTTAGGCCACACAGTACAAGAAAAATGGTAACAACACTTTTACTCAAATTATACAGCAGGTAGATGGTTCGAGACTTCCTGAGCACTCACAAAAATAATAATAACTGTACAGGGGAGGACAGTCATGTGAATAAAATGAGGAGTAGATCTAAGTGGCAATTAATGCAGAGACTGAGCTCATTATATAGGGGCCGGCAGAGCTTGATTCAACTTGTAAGAAGGACGCGCAAATGAAGCCATAGGGGACAAAGAGTTGACAATCCTGCTCTGAACAACAGAAAGAACAACTTACTCTACTATAAGGGGGAGAAGGGGGGAGTGAGGTAGAACACGCAAGCCTGGTCACTATGGAAGCCACGAGGCGAATCGTGATCAAACATGCAGCATACTGTACTTTAGAATTATACAAAGGATGATGAAATCATAGGCTATGTAACAATATATATATAGATATATATATATATATATATATATATATATATATATATATATATATATATATATATATATATATATATATATATATAATCCTGGCCTACATTTCTATTGTCCTGCTTCATTCCTTTACTGTTACCTTAGTGCCTTCAGCTATTTCATGTGTTTGGAACTGTCACCATGAAAGGCATTCATTTTTTTTTTTTTTTACTCGTATGTATCTGAATTTCTTCCATACGGTCTCCGCCTCTGACTCTCGTTCAAGTGCCTGAGAGACTATATATATATATATATATAATTTTTTATATAGATATATATATATATATAGAGAGAGAGAGAGAGAGAGAGAGAGATAGAGAGAGAGAGAGAGACTACATATATATATATATATATATATATATATATATATATATATATATATATATATATATATATTCGAGTTTGGTGAGGCAACGGACATGATTGTGTGCAACACATATTTTAGGAAAAGAGAGAGTAGGTTAATTAAGTATGAGTCTGGGGGAAATAGCAGTCAGATAGATTATTTTCTGGTTAGGAGGGCTGATAGGAGGTTATTGAGGGATATTAATGTTATAGGAATTGAGGAGTGTGTGCAGCAGCACAAACTATTGATTTGTGATATGGTGCTTTAAGAACGACTGATGAAAAAGAGGACTTATGTACCTAAGAGGAAAATATGGAAGCTGAAAAACCAAGTAGTAAGGGATGCCTTGTATAGCGAGATGAGGAGAGTAATGGCTGAACAGGGAGCTGTAGACAGAGGCGTTAATGAACAGTACAGAGCCCTCAAGAACAATCTCTTGCGAGTTACTGATGTAACATGCGGTTGGACAAGATGACCACCAAGACATAAAGTAACTTGATGGTGGGATGAGGGTGTAGAAGCTGCAGTTAAGGAGAAAAGAAGGCTTTTCCGGGAATAGAAGAAGGGTGGTAGCAAGGAGGAATACTAGGCTGCCAAGCGTAGGTCTAGAAGAGAGGTATACAGGGCGAGGTCTGAGTCACAGAGACTTTTACTTGATAACCTAATTCATGGGGAAAGGAATAATATGATATTTAAGGTGGCAAATCAGATGAAGAGGGATAATCGGGATATTATAGGTGAGCAGTGTGTGAAGAATGATGAAGGAAGGGTAGTGATGAACAGTGAGGATACAAAAGATGCATGGAGAGAGCATTATAGCCGGTTGTTGAATGAGGAGTTTGACTGGGACAGGGAACGTTTGGAGCCAGCAGATCCAGTGTTTGGCCCTTGGCCTTTGATTGATGCTGCTACTGTGAGTGAGGCAATAGGCAGGATGAAGGTGGGGAAGGCAGCAGGTGTGTCTGGGTTTTGTTGAAGGCTTCGGGAGATATAGGGGTGAGGTTAGTCACTGACTTGATAAATATGATTATTTATGAGTGTGTTGTCCCAGATGATTGGCTGAAGAGTGTAATTGTAAATGTGTGTAAAGGGAAGGGTGATGCCCTGGAAAGAGGAAATTATAGAGGTATAAAGCTTTTAAATCAGATAATGAAGGTAATGGAGAGAGTTTGAGAAGGTATATTAGAGAAAGAGTGAATATTGATGAGATGCAGTTTGGGTATGCCAGGTAGGGGGACCACTGATGTCATATTCATTGTTCGACAGCTTCAGGAAAAATATATTTGTAAGAGAAGGGATCTGTATTTTGTTTTTGTTGATTTGGAAAATGCCTTTGACAGAGTCTCTAGAGAGGTGGTGAAGTGGGCAATGAGAAAGCTTGAGTTGGAGGAGTGGCTGGTTAGGGTGGTTATGGCTATGTATGTGGGTGCTCGCACCCAGGTAAGAGTGAATGGAGATTTGAGTGATGAGTTTTCCGTGAATGTTGGTGTGCTTCAGGGGTCAGTTTTGAGTCCCATGTTGTTTATCATGGTACTTGAAGCCCTCTCACGTGACTTTAGAAATGGACGCCTGTGGGATGATGATTTGGTGTTGATTGCAGAGAGCGAAAGGGAGGCGAAGGAAAGGTTTAGGAAGTGGAGAGATGGTATGGGGTACAAGGGCTTAAGGGTAAATGCAGATAAAACAAAAGTGATGATATCTAGAGTTGGTGGCGGTACTGTCAAAGACGAGGGAGAGAGGCCATGTGCAGTTTGCCACAAAGGCGTGGGAAGTAATTCTATCTTGTGCGGTGTTTGTGATAAACGATTGCACAAGAGATGTAGTGGTATCAGAGGTAGACTGCGAGATAATGCTGATTTTATGTGTACGGTGTCGGGGAGAGCAGGTGGAGATTGTCAGGCGTGAAAGGATTGAACTTGCTGGTGAATCTCTTCATTGTGTGGAAGAGTTTTGTTATTTGGGAGACATGTTGTGTGCTGGATGTGGGGCTGGAGCTAGCTCTGTAGCTAGGGTGAGAAGTGGTTGGAAGAAGTTTAGGGAACTCTTGCCTCTTCTGACAATGAGAAGGCTCTCCCTATGTGCTAAGGGGTCTTTGTATGCAGCATGCGTTAGGAGTGTAATGCTGTATGGTAGTGAGACCTGGGCAGTAAAGGAGGATATTCGTCGGCTCAGACGTACAGAAATGACAATGATTAGGTGGATGTGTAGTGCGTCCCTGCATGCAAGGTCCGGGGGGGCTGGGTTTACGATGGTAGAGTTGAGAGGTAGGATGGGATTGGAGTGTATTGGTGTTGTGATGAGGAGAGGTAGATTGAGATGGTCTGAACATGTGGAGAGGATGGGGGATGATAATTGGGTGAGGAAGGTGAGAAGTGTTAATATTGGGAGTGAGGTTATGAGGGGTAGACCGAGAAAGACATGGGACGAGGTCATTAAGTGTGGCCTCAGAGCTAAGGGAGGCTGCAATGGATCGTGGAGCGTGGAAAGCCGCCATTAGGTGACAAAGGCCGACGCATGCAAGCATGTTGGAGCCTTTAAAAACGAAACGAAACGAAACGATATAGATAGATAGATATATATATATATATATATATATATATATCTATATATATCTATATATATATATATATATAAAGTAGTCTGTAGAATGGAAGCACTGAAATAACAGGAAACCCTCAGCCTCTACACATTTTTAATATTCTGAAATTCCAAATACTCGAAAAGCCTGGCACAAATGGGTTAACTGTGCACTGACACTGAATGACAGAAATGAGTCAGTATTTAACAGCAATAAAATAACTACGGTCTGGAGAGGTTTGTTGTGCCTGGTACCACTTGTTTTGTAATGTCTTGTAATTCATATGTAATTGTTCATATGACTCCTCAGCTCTGATACTACGAATATGTGTGGAATCGTAAGCATAATATATTGTGAGGAATCGTAAGCATACTGTAATATTATATCGTGTGGTATCGTAAGCAAAATATATTGTGCGGAATTATCATCCTTTAGAAGATTTACTCGTGCCATAAAGATGTGAAAGTTTCTTGTGTTAAAGTACCTTTACGACAATAACTATTTTAACCGATCAATCAATTGAAATGCCCTCACAAGTAATAATATAGTTTTGGGATGGTTCGGCCATCAGAGGAGGGGGATAATCCCCCTGATGGAGAAAAAATATGTATTAATTTGTACAAATGTATAATGCATGCATTGATTGATTCAAGTATATATTGTTGTAAAGGTACACAGAGTACATAAACAACAAAACAAGGTGATGGGTCTTGTGACACACCTTGTTCAGTAAATACAGTCATATATTGTCACTGGTTATAAGTTCTTGGGTGTAGCTACAACATGCCCTATAGCAAATAGAGGATATAATATATATTACAAAATGTAAAGGAATTTATAAGATATATTACATACGGGAGGGAGAAGTAGCTCCAAATCAGTAAAGACGCATTGCCTTATCAGTGGGTCGTATGGGGTCGATGAGTGATGGTCAAAACACCCACCAAGACGACCTCTCTCTCTCTCTCTCTCTCTCTCTCTCTCTCTCTCTCAACTTCACTACTTTTAGTTATTTATTTATTTATTTAATACATGTCCTTCATTGGTACACACTAGTTTCTTCTATTATACTGGCTTGAGTAGTATCTTTGTTAGAGGCTATGACTTGGGTGTGTAAGATGCAGGCTATGATGTAAATATACAGGTGAAACATGCACCGTATTGGGCAACGTAATGAGTGTTGCCGATAAATGTAATATATAATGAAGAATATCAACCATTTGCATGTGTAACCATACATTTATTGAATGTAATGCTTTCTTGAACTTTGCTACAAATTCAAGATAATCGTGGAGAGTGGCAGGTAGCAGCTTTTCATTGATTAACCACGAGATTTAATCAGTCAGCGTAAGAAGTTTCTATACTTCGCAGTAAGAGGACATTCCATTATATAGTGATGAAGTGTGTGTGCTGCTGGTGCCCCACAAACTGCACAAGGTAACGAGTCATCTCTGATGAATTTCCAGTAATATTTATAGCCAAGTCTCAGTCTTATGACAGCTTCATAAAGTCCACTTCTTTGGCCTTATGTTACCTGAGTATTGTGAGACACGGTCACGTAGTGAAGAGAGCTAGTACTGCCATTTGCAATGCTAGCATTAATAGTCCTTAGCTGATACAAGTGGTTCTCCTCTGTACAGTACCACATCAGGTGATTTTGATATCAAGAGGGCTGAGGGATAAAGAAGGAAGTATACAGCAACACATGGTAAAAAAAATAATCTTTATGATCTTCATTTGTCCTTCCATATACAGTATTCAGTTCCTCAACTGACATGCATCTACCTGAAATGCACATCTCTCCTGCTGATATTTACTTTTCATATTTGAATATAGCACCTGTTGATTGTTACTGATGACTTATTCAGGATCACATGGAATTATCTGTGCTTCGATAAGTTGCATAAATATGGTAGGGGTTGGGTACGGGGCATTTATATCATAACAAAATAATTTTTGATGAAACGGCTTTGGGTAGTTTTGCTCTAAACACATTAGTGTATTGCTAAGATAAATAAAAATAAGTTAACCAAAATTTGGTATTCCACTGTGTTTCGTACGCAAAATCCAGTTTAGCTGATCGAACAAAACATTCAAGCAAAATTGTTTTTGACAGCTATGCCATACTGTCTACTTGTACAAAATGTTTTGTAAATGTTAGAAAATCTTGTTCAGCAAAACCCTTTTGTTTGATGAACAAATCTGTGTGTGCACGTTTGTGTGTGTGTGTGTGTGTGTGTGTGTGTGTGTGTGTGTGTGTGTGTGCGTGTGTGTGTGTGTGACCGGCTAAAGCTCCCACGCAATCCTTAGGTAGTCCATCCTCTTAGCCAGGAGGAAGCATGTGTGATCTCCTAGACGTGCAGCTGTGTAAGGTAAAAGTGTTATTGCTCACACCCACATACGAGTTCTTGACGCCTCCGCACACTGAAGGTAGTGGAAGTAAGGATATTGCCAGGATTCGTTGTGTGTGTGTGTGTGATTTTCAGGTATCAATCGCTTTGCAGATAATGGGGGCTTCCAGCTACGAGTGTTTCTAGATACAGTACTGAAGGTTTCCAGACATCTGATTAAGGGTGACAAATATGCAAAAGCCATTACGGATGTAAGCTAATCAAGCATGGTTAAAGCATGGAAAGCAGATTACAGAAGCCACCACTTCCTACAGCAACCACCGGAGTTGGAGTGAGTGGAATGCGTCTTTCTGCAGGCACATGACTATGCTAATACAGCGTCCTTGTGCTGGCTGCATCACGTGTCAACTGGGTACAGCTGACAACAGTTGACTTGGATCAGAGTAATGGAAGAAATGCTTTTGAGGGCAGTGAGCGTGAAGAAGAACCACCCTCAACGGAGAAAAGTGAATTATTCCTATCTTCATTCATGTGCGTTATACAAGTACATCATTAAAACTTCATATCTAAGTTTAAATGCACGATTTTAAAAACAAGCAAGAAGCATTTAATCTTTCTTTCATTTTACTCGCATGTTGTAATTAATTAATGAACGTCTATGCCCTGAGTCGGACTCTTAAAAAAAAAAAAGCTAGTATTTTCTAGACATTTGAACTCACGGATTGAATTATTTGTGACATGCACTCGTTCCTTGAAATTCTGGTTCCTATTCGTCTGCAAAAACTCTTCAGATTCTTTAGATTTCATGATTATATTCCACAGCCCCCCTTTTCTCCCAAGCAATTCTCCCTTCCTTTTACCGTTTTACCTTTGCTAATCACGTTTCAGTTTTCCTCATTAAACTCCTCAGACTATTTTGCTCTATCCATAAGACGTATCACTCCTTGTTAAACTCTTCAGACTCTTAGTTCTTCTCATCATATGCTTCACACTCCTGGACTTTCCTGATACTTTACTTCATCTCAGTACACTCTTCAGACTCTGGGAATACCGTGGCCTTTGCGGATGAGAACAGGCGGATGAGAGTGAGATAATGATATGTATAATAATGATAATATTTGGCGGGAATCATTTTCATGTCAAAGTCTCTCTCTCTCTCTCTCTCTCTCTCTCTCTCCCCACCTACTCTTCTTGTAGTTTTTTTTCTTTTTTCTTGCTGTTGTGGCTGCAGATTGTCTCGTCTGTGTTTGTATAGAGTTGGCTGTACTTCCCGACTGCAATGAGGGCCAACGAGGGAGGCAGGTATAGGGGTAATGGGGAGGAGGTCGAAATCTACAGTAAGTGACGCTGGAGAGAGAGAGACAGAGACAGAGAGAGAGAAAGAGAGAGGGAGAGAGAGAGAGAGGGGGGGGAGGGAAGAAAACTAGGTATCTCTTGCAGATGATACAACACATTCGTTGGTAAGCTTCGGAAGATAGCCTAGTATTTGCGTTTCAAAGAGTTTACAGGAGAAGGGAGTTGAAAGCGGACGTGAGAAGTAAATCTGCATATATGGTGTTGAAGAGGACAGAGCGAAAGATATTAAAGTGAGTGACTTTAAATGGGGAAGATTTGGAGGAAGTGAAGTGTGAATGTTTATTCATTTATTTTTTTTTAACTGGTCGTAGCAACATATGAATCATGAGGACGTGAAGTAACTCATAGGCTAAGAGAGGGGACAAAAAGTATTATGGACATTATGAAGTGTGTGGAAGGAAAAACAGCGTATATTCAGGCAAAGATGGGTAGGTATGAAGGTACAGTGGCGCCGATAATGCTTTGTACATGCAGTGCGTTGGCCTAGAATGCTAGGGGAAAAAAAAAAAAAAAAAAAGGTGGAACTGGAGTGGCTAAGACCTATAGGTAGGTTAAGATGATTTTCAGATGATGAAGTCGAGAGCCGTGGGTGACTGAGCCAGAAAAATAGTTTTTCGTCCCATCCGTTCGTGTTCGACTTGTCACAATTATTGACCGATATTCAGGAATGTAGTGTAAAACGAATCCTGTTTTGTTTTCAGTGTGCCCTTGTCCTTGTGTCTTACGCTCAATTCCAGTGATACCTGATGAGTTAGTGGATTAAGGATGTCTAAGGATTGAGCCTATAAGGATTTACATCCAAGGAATGATTGGAGTTTACTGGTAACAATTCTACTCAAGGGCGATCAAGGCTGGTTACCCACGCCTTAGTTGTTAGGACTGAGGAGCTTAGCCCCTGGCACCTACACTCCTGATGGTGCAAAAAGTGGAGTGGATCAAGGCTAGATGGATTTTTTTTTTTCTATGTATGCAGATAGATAATCGACTGCACAACTCTGAGTGGAAAACATCAACTGCTTTGTTCATTTTTTACAAAGATTTTTTTTTTCTTAAATTTTCATTTCACTTTTCCCTTCGCTGAACCTCATATAGCACTGCTAGTAATCAGTAATCAAATAATAACCTTTGTCAAATACTGGCTACGATGATCATTGTGTATTTAGCCGTTTATCATTAGGAAATAATGAACCAGTCACTGAAGATAATTATCGTTATGAGGAATACTAGCTTTTTACAAAATAAGAGCTCTTTGCTAGCGTGTCATATATCACCAATCATTCATTAGTGTGTTAATAGTATTATGAGAAGATTCAGTGTGATTTTTCCAGATTCACTGAACTCCATACCGAATGGACAGATATGTCTGTGCCCTTTATAGCATTTACTAGCAGGGGTATCCGCGTTGCCGGGCCAAAAAGGCGAACATACTAATCCTATTAACTGTTCTATGATCAGTCTTTCATTCTACTCCAGAATGACCATGTACCTCTTATGCTTTTGAAGAGGGATTATATGAGGTACAGGAACTTTCTATTTCAGCTTTTGCAGACTAACGCACAGTATTTGTGCACACTTGCTTACTATTACCGGCGACCTCAAATGACCTCAGAGGTCAACCTCACATAGCCTGTGTCCGAACTGGAGGTCATGTGAGTCTCCATGCCAAAAATTGGGCTGCAGGGGTACCCGGCGTTGCCCGGGCCAAAAAGGTGAACACTCTACCGGTGACCTCAAATGACCCAGATCTGAATTTTGACTCGCCTAAAACCATCCTTAGGTCACCGTGATTCAAAATAAGTCATCTCGCCTAAAGTGCGCCTTCGCAAAGTGCGTCTCGCCTAATGTGAGACGGGGGTCTGACAATAATTAATTATTTAGAAAGTGCGTTTGCTACTTGCAATGTGCGACGGGCATGAAAAATTGAGGCAAATACGGTATTCTCTCGCAACTGGCGAGCATAATTTGTGTGTGCGATGGGTAAGGGTGGGACTGGTGAGTATGTGTGGTGGGGTGCTGCTGGTGTGTGAGTGGTGGCCACAGCGGCAGGATGGTGACGTAATGTCTGTAGTGTCTGACCTAGACTTTGGGGGTTTCCTGGAGCAGCAACAGGCAGCACCTAACCCACTGCAAACTATGATGTGCATTCCATAAAACTGGCCACACAAAATTGTGATTTAAGAGCATTCGTTAAGCACTGGCGCAATCGTCACCAGGGATGCCATTTGGAATTTTTCATTACCACGGTAGTGAAAAATTCAATCGGTAATGATTCAGAATGATTAATTACCAAAAATTCTACCGGTAATGATTCAGAATGATTCATCACCAAAAGGATTTTTCACGTGGTTGAGTGTACCGTGGATGGAGACGGTGGATGATCTTTTTTTTCTTTTAATGCAAGAAAGAAGGAACTAAAGGCTCACAAACCGTTCCTTCCAAGAAAAAAAAAATACAAAATAGAGCCATAACCCCTCTAGTAGTGATGAGAGTGAAAAGTGAGGCAAGGGATGTGGCTTGTGCAGAACAGCTGTTGAGTGTTTTGATTCAGCTTTCCCACTCTCTGTACAATGCTGGTAAGGTTTTGAATTTTCATAATACATATACAGTATTACTCTTGCATGTTTCTATTGTAAGTTTTCCTTTTGCATTTTAGTTAGGGATGGGCATTGGTGAATCAAAATACGAAAATTCAGGATATGTCGCCCATAAAGACATTTTAACATGGGATCCCATGCTTTGCAAAGTGCGAATTTATAAAGTGCGACGGGCTGTGTCGCCCATATTCACGCACTTTACGCGAGCTGACTGTATATGGGTCTGGGGGTCTCTGACCCTTGGTTTGGGCGTGATTGAAGGACAAACAAACAAACAAACAAACAACGCAGCTCTTTTATATATACAGTAATCCCTCTAATATCCGGACGCCCAATAACCGAACATCCCCACTAACCGAACCTTATCGTCCTGGGATCAAACATTCCCAAAATGGTCCGAAAATCCAAAAAAATTGGAAAAAAAATCGATTTTTTGCCGTCCGTAATTTGAACTTGCCGCGCGCGCCGCGTGAGAGCATTGTTTTGGTTCGTCATTCCTCCGACGTCCGATAGAGCGCCGCTGCATCCTCCCCACTTCCCGCCTGTCTCTCACCGCGACAAGACCTACGCTCTTCGTCATGGCTGCCCACGTGCTCGCTTTTGTGGTGGTGCCGTACTTGCTGCAAGGCCTCCTGCTGCTCTCTGCCCTACTCTTAGTGTGTGTGATGATGGCCCCGCCTCCTGAGAAAAGGAAGAGAGTGGTGTTGACTCTGGAGAAGAAACGGGAGATATTGGAGAAGGTTGATGCGGGTTGGTCTTCCTCTCGCATTCTCCACGAGTTCAACCTGGCCCGGTCGACTTTGTTTGATATCAAGCGTTCCCGAGACAAGCTCATGCAGTACACGGCTGACTTCTCGTCGAGAAGCAAACGCAACGTGGAGAGGAAGGTTATGTTTACTCCCAAGTATGCAGAGATCGACCGCTCCACGTTGATTTGGTATCGACAGCAACGTGCAGCTGGTGTGATGGTACGTGGAACGGAGCTGAAGGCTGCTGCTGAGAAGTTTGCAAGGCTTCACGACGCCCTAGACTTCAAGGCATCCGAGGGTTGGCTCTTCGCGTTCAAGTTGCGACATGGCCTTACTAACCGTAAAGCACATGGCGAAGCATTGGACGCTAACGAGGATGGAGTGGACGAGTTTCGGCACAAGGTGAAAGGCTTGATCGACAGGGAGGGCCTCACTCTCGGTCAAGTCTATAACGCTGACGAAACTGGCCTATTCTATCGCTCGGTGCCAACGAACACTCTCGCCGATGAGACGGAGAAGCGTGTACCTGGCTGCAAGCTTTCTAAGGAACGGATATCTGCTTTGTGTTGTGCCAATGCTAACGGCATGCACCGGCTTAAGCCCGTTATTGTTGGCCGTGCAAAGCAGCCTCGGTGCCTTCGTGGGGTGATGGATGTCCTTCCTGTCGTATGGTACCATTCTTTGAAAGCATGGTTCACAGCTGTGATTTTCAAAGACTGGTTTCACCATCACTTCGTCAAGGAGGTCATACATTACCAGACGAAGACACTGGGAATTCCTCGCGACCAGGTAAAGGCTCTCCTTCTCCTCGACAATGCACCTGCCCACCCGTGCGACAAGGACTTGGTTGCTGAGAAAGGCCGTATTAGGTGCATGTTTCTGCCACCTAATACGACTGCTCTCATTCAACCAATGGACCAAGGAGTGATCGTGGCAACAAAGCGCCTGTACCGTCGGAAGTTCCTGGACGAGGTGATGGTGGTTCTCGAGGACGAGGACGAGCGCAGGGAAGGACGTGACACTCGAGGCAAGCGGACTTTGGAAAACCTTCGCCGCTACAACATCAAGTCTGCGCTGTACAACTGGGCTAGTGCATGGAAGGAAGTCCCTGTGAAAACTCTTGAAAATGGTTGGTCTCGTCTGCTTCTCGGAACAGATGTGGAGTACGATTTCCTAGGGTTTGACGTGGATGACTTCCATGCACGGCTACGTACGCACGGCGACGATGTTGATGTGGACGATGTTCGTGAGTGGTTGGACGACGACGAGGGCGATCCTGGGTATCAGACGTTGTCTGATATCGAGATCGCGTCTTCGGTTGCTGGTGTCAGTCCCGAACTTGAAGATTCCGACGACGAAGGCGATGATGATGCAGACTCCGCCCAGCAGGACACTACTCCAGCCATCCCCAAGCTGAGCGCACTCCGGGAACATCTAGAGTTCGTCCTAGACTACCTGGAACACCCGGACTGCGACAGGGAGATGGGGCCCTTGGGACTCGTGGAGGAAGTGCGTGCTTTCCGGCAGCGCATCATCAATCGCCAGAATCGTCAGGTCCTTGCGTCAGTCAACGATTGACAGTTTTTTCAGGCCCGTGACCCCCGCTGTGCCAAGCCCTGGTTCCACTCCGTTGCCTCCCCAAGACAGGCCCTCATGCTCCGAGCCACAGCCCAGCACATCAGCTACAGTGGAGTCACCGCTCGACGTGAGTTTGCGGCTGTCTTCAGAGTCTTCTGTAGTCGGTACGCCATCACCACTACCCACCGATGCACCCCTTGGACGCCTGCCAGTGATACTCTCGGGCTCTGACAGTGAATAAACAGCAAGAACTTCTCCACTAGACCACACGGGAATTTTGAGTGTTGTGCAGTGAAAAAAACGGTGTGTTGTGTTAAGGTTTTCAAGTTGGGAGAAAAGACTAAGTAGAAAAGAAATTTAACGTAACTAACCTTCTTTGTTTTGGCTTTGGAAACTTAAAAAAACTTGGGAAAAGTTAATGTGCAACACTTAAATTTAATGGAACATTATTTGGACTAAAGTGAACACTGTGAAAAGAACGGACTTCTGTGTGTTAGTGACTAAGTTCAGTGCAAGACTTCAGGAAGAGTGTAGTGCAAGTGCTTCAGGAAATCGTTCTTACTGTCAGAGTCCGAGAGGAGGCGGTTATTCATCGAGGTGGCCAGGGACTTGCTGTAAGTAGCCAAAATGTTTCATGTTGTACTATTTTCCATACTATATTTACCAGAATGTTTCATATTGTATTTTTTCCCATACTATACTTACCAGAAAGTGTCATACTGTACTTCTTTCCATACTAAACTTACCTCATGCATGTGCAGTAGGAATGTGTTTTTCAGAGTTCGGTTAGGTTCGGTTAGGTTAGGTTCGGTTAGAGTCCATAAGTACCAGAATGTTTATTAATGTATGAACATACTTCTAAACCCACATTTTATGTGTGTATTGCATTTATTTCAGTCATTTATGTGCCTTATTGGTGTGATTTGGGTGTTAAATAGGTGCTATGCATGTCCGGAGGGAGTTGTATAGGTGTTTCTCTGTGTTAGGGTCCGTAAGTACAAGTCCATAAGCTGGGGCCCAATATCCGGACAAAACCAATATCCGAACCTACCGATGGCTCTATTGATCCGGATATTGGAGTGATTACTGTATATATATATATATATATATATATATATAGATAGATAGATAGATAGATAGATAGATAGATAGATTATTCACTAGCAGGGGTACCCGGCGTTGTCTGGGTAAAAGTCAATGATCGTGCATACCACATTGCCTTGGAGCCAGGGCGGCCAATCTCTCTGTGGAAGAAGACCCCTGGGGCCCCATTTTACCCACTAAACTTATGTTCTTCCCTAGGTCCTTTTTCCCAGGAATATATTTCCCATGGACCTATTTCTACCATGGACCTATTTTCCCACTACTCACTGACCCACCCTGCTCACCAATCACCCCGCTCACCATCCACTACACTTCCTGTTCACCCACTCATCTTCCTAACCATCCTGCCCACCCACTCACCCACACTCACCCATACATTCTGGCCACCAACTCGCCCACCCAAACTGCTTCACCACACCCACCAAACTCTGTCCATCCACCTTCCCCCACCACACCCATCCATCCACTCAACCCAGCCCACCCACCCCACCAATCCAGCCACCCACTCGACCCGCTGTAGCTAATAATGATATGGTTATAGGAGAAAAAATATCTATGGTAATTGGCTGCCACATCCCCACCATGTTGGCTTCAATATTTCTAACTAGTTTTAATCTTGGCCATCAGAGGCATCACTTTAGCAACTGTAATGTACACATTTATTTCGTTGAAAAAAGTTACCCCTGTTAAATCTGTTTAGAGAGTTCTATATTCATCCCTCTCCATTTCCATAGAGGACAGACAGGCAGGGAATATACATCTTCTTTTATATATAAACGGATTATATGAACCATCAATTAATCTGAATAATATTCTGTGAGTCCTAGCCTCGAATTTACACCTGAGTTTCTGTTCGTCCCTCCTACGCCGCTCGTCGAGCCTGCTCTACTTCGAGACTCTGAAAACTGTAGCTAGACACACCGAAAAGTGAGGTTCCATTTTGAATCAACAGGGGTCCACAAAGAAAATCCTCCTTTTTGCAAGTTCAACAACGTTTCGTAATATTTTAGCAGATATAACGTACACATCTAAATTCGCCGTGAAAAGTCACACCTGTTATCATTTATAATTGCTTAGAGAGTTCTACAGTATATGTATCCCTCTCGATTTCCATAGAGGATAGACTGACAAATTCTCTTTATATATATATATATATATATATATATATATATATATATATATATATATATATATATATATATATATATATATATATATATATATAATGAATTTTATTTTCCCTCAGCCTTCTTCTTCCTTCTTCTTACAGCATATTCTCTCTTTTAGTCTCTTCAGTTTTTGTCGTTTGCTAATGTCGTCTCTCTCTCTCTCTCTCTCTCTCGGCGATTCTATTGATGAATAAGGAAAAAGAAGCAAAAACGTCTATAAAAGCCGATGATTCTTTGTTTCTCTTTCAGTGAACCACCATTTTAGGTGATATAATTGATTACACACACACACACACACACACACACACACACACACACACACACACAAAATGCACTCCCTCCACACGCACCTTCCCATAAGCACTTTTCAAAAACTCA
This sequence comes from Coenobita brevimanus, assembly GCF_032717465.1. Classification (NCBI taxonomy): domain Eukaryota; kingdom Metazoa; phylum Arthropoda; class Malacostraca; order Decapoda; family Coenobitidae; genus Coenobita; species Coenobita brevimanus. The sequence continues at coordinate 7,119,267 of NC_136959.1, forward strand.
TTCGCGCGCTCTAACAAGAACAATTAAAGATCAGTGGCAAACTACCTTCGTACCACCGTTTCTGTCATCAGAGCACACTGCCACCACCATCACCTGGCAACAATCTCCACCACACACAAGTTCATCCAAGCCTACCAAGTGATTCCCAGTTCACCAACAAACACCATTGCTCTGGTATATATTCCCAACACAGGCCTTTAGTCAGGGGGGGGGGGAAGGTGAGAGGGTAGAACGACCCCCCCCCACCTGCCTAAAGGTTCACTTTTTCACGATCTGTTTTTAAAATTCATTGCAAAAAGGGTCACTCTCCGTTGTTCAGAAGTTTTGTGCTGCATCTCAGCGTCGCTTAGGCTTTATGCATACACCCAGACCCCCTTGGGCATGCAGCAGACTTTTGACCAGCCGGCTGCTATGCAAGTCCAGATTCAGCAGAAAACGATCCTTCCCCCCTTCAAAAAGTCTGGCTATGGGCCTGCAACAAGAACACATCTGATAACGTAATAAAAATGCTGAAAATAGAGCAAATAACTGGTGAAGCCTACTGAACAAGCCCACTGAACAAGCCTACTGATATCAACAGTTTTACTAATAACGCCTCCTTTACTACCGTCCACTCAGTTACTCAACCACGACTATCATCTCCACCAACTTTACCACCACAGCACCGTTACCACTACCACAAAAATGTCCTTAAAATCTCTATCATACACTGCTTTCAGCACTCCCATCACTAACCTTCACCTTATCGCCACTTTAAACCTTAAATCACATACAGTACCACAAAACACTGACTTTGCCACAACAATGTCTCCCTTCAAGGATTATAACTGTGAAGCGCCTGGCAGTATCTGCTACATGCCCCATGACGCTGGTGGCTTCTGTAAGAAGATTTTCCCTGAACAGCAAAAATAAATGATTTCTTTTTTCGTTATTTGCTTTCTGCGATCGTATCTTGAGAAATATCAGGGGAAAAAAAAAAGGAGCTGCAAATGCACCAGAGACAACGATAAACGAAATTATATAAGATATGAGCGGGTACGAAACTGAGGTACAAACTGAAAATATGAAAACGGAGACAGCACCGTAATGGGATGAGTTAATATGACAAAAATGATAAACGCATACAGACAAGCACATCTAACACAAATTACAGAAAGAGTCAATAAGATAATAGAAAACAGCATAAATGTAAATGGTGTAAGGACATATACCGGTATTTGAAAAGAATGGAGTATATAAATAAATGTATATGTAATACAAGAGATTTGGATTCAGCATGCCTCGGTAGTCATTGCTGGCATGCCGATGAGCTTATACTGTATACAGATTGGCGCAAGGCATTTGAACAGGTAGCTGTTGAAGGGCACAATAATTAATGCCCTGACTGCTTCCTACTAAGGCTATCTCGTAAACCCACTCATCACCAGTTTACGATATATATATTTTTCCTTTCAGTATGGGTGAGTTATAATTTCAAGTCTATTATGATAGTTACAATGGCATAATATTAATCAGGCTTGAGTATTGAGGCCCTGGGGTTTTAAAGTAATCATACTAATGGAGCGAGATCCAGACCAGCTGGTAAGCAGTTATTATTCCTGTAGTCTCGTTAGGTTTTGATAAAGTTTCAGGACGGTATAAAAGAACTTTTGACCGAAACTGTATAGCGATCCGAGGTATAACATGAGAAATTAATGTAATCGATCATTCTTCATTATTGTGCTATTTCATACTGATACGACTCACAGCCTGTTAAACTGCAGTAATGATGTGTGGTTCCAGACATTTGGCCGGGCTGTGGAATGGTGTTGAATTAAGCACGGTCTCCAACCAACCCAGTGCTCCACACTGTTAGACTTAAAATTATTCAAAGACTTTTTTTTTTTTTTTGCACGAATATTGGCGTAATTAAGTCCAGCTTTCCTGGTTGCCTGTGTGTTAATGTTGTTAAGACGTCGAGCTGGAGAGAGAGAGAGAGAGAGAGAGATCCGTCAAGGTAGCTATCTATCTGTCTCGTATATTAATCTATCTGTTTATCTATCTGTCTTTCTATCTGTCTGTCAGTCAGTCTGTCTGTCTGTTTACACACACACACACACACACACACACACACACACACACACACACACACACACACACACACACACACAGTGGGCCTTCGGTCTTTCTTTGGCTTCACCAATGCGCTAAAAATGGTAAATGTCCCCTGGTCTTAATTCTACAATTTATGTTCGATATCGAAAACAATGATTTTTTTTTTTTTTTTTTTTCAGAGAAAGTTTTTCGCTTGCTGAGGTAAAGTGCATGTATTACATTATGGGTATGATATTTACACACCAATGTCTATCACATGATACTCAAGGGGTGTGTTTCAAGATTTATGTTTAGGGTACTGCGTTTATATATTCTGCCTTATTTGCCTTTTTTTTTTTTTCGTTTCTTTTTTTTTTACCTGTCTTCATGTTATTGGGGGACATTCTTACTCCTGGCTAGCTACAACATTAATTCCCTGGCACACCGATCATTTTGTTCATCATAGTAATACTAGTATTTATGTGCTACGTGTTCCTCTGCTGTATTTCTTGTGTTGTTATCTCTGTATTCTCTTTGTAGCTGAAACCAACATGATAAATTTTGCCCAATATACGATGCAGTATATCCCTTCCACAGGCTGTTGAACCTTGTACTAAATGGTAGAGTTTAAAAAAGAAAAAGTAAAGGTGGAGAGAAGAGAGGGTCGTCTAAAAACAAACAAAAGAAAAAAAAAAGAAATGGCATGACATGATCTGTTTTAGTTCAACAATATCCTATTCCATCAGTGCAAAGCAAAATAAGCCACGAATCGCACAAAATCACAGCCAGTAGCTGTGGTGTATACAGTTAATTGGTTGCACGCCACACACAACGCCGACCACCCAGGTGCAGCAGGAACCTCAAGTGAGCTCTCGTAATTGTAGCCGAATTAAAGAAGGTGCCGGACGATTAGTTGCTGGAAAATAGACTTCGTACCCCACCTCCTCTCTGTATATAATGTATATTCACACACACACACACACACACACACACACACACACACACACACACACACACACACATATATATATATATATATATATATATATATATATATATATATTTATAAAACCAGACACCTTAATCCCGTAAGGGGTAGCCACAAACAAATCGCCTCCATGTCGCCCTGTCCCCCGCCATTTCCCTGCCCTGCTCCCAGCTCACACCCCCCTCTCTCATACACCTCTCCACTCCATCCCTCCATCTCATCCTTGACTTCCCTCTCCATCTTCCCCCCTCCACCTCACTCACATACACTCTCCTCGTCAGTCTCTAACTCTCCATCCTCTCCACATTATCAAACCACCTCAGTGTGTTTCTCCTAACGCTTCCTATCACATCCACACACACTCTCACACACACACACACACACACACACACACACACACACACACACACACACACACACACATACACAGGGGCGTAGCCACAAAGTTCGCAAGGGAGGGGCGGGAGAATGATTATAGGTTCTTGAAAAGGTGGTGGGAAGCTATCGAAGCGAGCCTCTGCAGCTGGGGGGTTTGCGGGGGCGCTGTGAGCCCCCCAGGAAATTTTTTTTGAAAATTAAGTACTTTTAGAGGCTTTCTGAGGCCTATGAAGGTATGTATTGGAATATTAGTTGATAACTCACTATAATGAAAATGGCAAAAAAATAGGGCAAGAAAATGATCTTGGCTGACAAAATAAGCTTTTTGAATTATATTTATGGAATAAAAGAACAGTAACGCATCTGGAAGCCTCATGTGCATTTTCCTCGCCTTTGAGAGCATAATAATCCTTGGTAAGTTAGTTGGAGCCTAGAAATTTCAAAATTTATCTGACAACCGGTGATAACAAAAACATTTTACTGAGTTGGAAAGCGATGTAATTTCCAAGCATTTCATAGTTCTGATTAATATTTCATAGGTCTGATTAATTTAATTAGAAGGAAACACAGATTAACAAAAACATAAGATATTGTGAACTCAGACAAATAATTGTAGTTTCATTTATACTGGTACTTTATAACCGCTATATCAACTAAAATTAAAAGAAAAAAAAAACACCAATTCTAGTTACATAAGTATGCTATCAGCAATTTTGCATGCCATGACAATACCGTATAGTAATAAGAGGAGATTCAGTCTTCTTGCTTCTCTCCTTGAGAACCGATTCAAAATTATGTCTACATGATGGTGACATGCAAGCAGAGTGAGAGAAGATTTCTGGACAAGTGTGGAAGCGTGCATGGAAAAGTTTGAAAGGAATGAGAGCGTGTTTCTGATTGAAGATAAGAATGGAAAAGTAGGGAATGTGAAGGTGGATGGAGTAGTTGGTAAGTGGGATGTGCCTGCAGAGATGGATGAGAATGGCAGTGTTTTAGTGGACATTTGTGCCGGTAGGGGGTTGGTGATAGCTAATACCCTCTTGATGCACAAAATGATCCATAGGTATACGTGGAAAGTGATGAGTAGGGTAGGTGGAGAACTGAATGAACGGAAGGCAATGATTGATTATGTGTGTATGTGGATGAAAGGATGAGAAGGTGCGTAATAGATGCAAGAGTATATAGAGGATGGGGGAGTGGACTTTCTGACCACCATTTAGTGGTGATCAGAATCAAAGTCCAAATGAAATGGAGAAATATAAGAAGGGAAGGACAAGAGGAAGTAGTTCAGACAAGGAGGGTGGAAAACTTATAAGAGGAGGTGGAGGGGCAATTGGGTAAACATGATTTGGAGCAGATGGGGGACATGGGAGGTGTGTGCAAGATATTCACATAAGAAATCTGTGCAGCATGTGAGGTGGTGTGTGGGATGAAGACGAAAGGGGGTGCAGGGAACAGCATGGTGAAATAAAGAGGTGAGAGAGGGTGTGGCACAAAAGAAGAAAGCATATAGTGAAAGGATGAGAAGCAGGGGCGTGGAAGAAGATGAGAGACCGAAGAGAGAGTTACATTTAGAGAGGCTGCTTTTCGTTTACTCTCTTTATCCTCTGTTGTATATAGATTTTATCCTTCCTTTGTCTCTGTTTTAGCTCTTCCACCATCTTAGTTTGTCATGTATGTTGTCTGTTTTCTACCCTGTATGTTGTTTGTTTTTCTCTTCGATAGTTTTTGCCAACAAGCTGTTGCTGTTTCATCTCATGTGATGAAGGAATAAGAGTGTCATATGCGGGGATGGATTAATTAGGAAGGATTAAAGAATTGCAACTGACTCTTCTCACTTTAGTATAACTTACAAAACACGAGAAACATATATCAGGGACAGTCTGTCTGGAATGCGATCGGTGATTTCCCCTGTGTTGTTCACACTGGAATAACATAATTGATTCAGCGAGTGCTCACATTAATTATATTAACGCTCATTAGGCACTAATTTGGGTGGGCGTAATTTGTGTCTGGTTGTGAGGTGAGACGTGTGAGGGAGTATAGTGCAAATGTGTGAGGATGCAGGTGAAGTGTGAGGGAGAGAAATGTATGATATGAGGATGTAAAACTGTGAAGTGTGAGATGTAAGAATGGTAAAGATTAATGTAAGTGGAACTGCAAGAACTGTATTTTCAGGGTATAACTGTGTGAGGTTTTAAGTGACAGGGTTTGAAGCGTAGACATATACGGTAATATGTGAGGAAGCGAAAATATAAAAATGTGAAGTGTGAGAAACATGTGGACTTCAGGAGTACTGAAGATAGCAGGTGGTGGTGTGCGAGTGTAAAGGTGTAAGAGTCAATACGGAAGATATAGGCGACAGACGATGGCGTGTGTGGTTGAGGGTGTAAGAGTGTGAGGTGTGGGAGTGTAAGGCAACGGGACTATGAGATATGCAGACCCTAAACAAGTCGGACATACATTTTGCAGTACTTCAGCAAATATGATGTCTTTTATAACATTCTTCTGTGCCATATACCAACTCAAAATAAAATGGTGTGTGTGTGTGTGTGTGTGTGTGTGTGTGTGTGTGTGTGTGTGTGTGTGTGTGTGTGTGTGATATTAGTGAGTTCTTATTAAAAAAAGACTTGGTGGTGTATAAAGAAATACTGTAAATTGTCTGCATAAAGCGAGTGTCATGTGGAAAGCACAGTCATGCCACTGAAATATGCACCTAAGGTTGTCCACCTGCTATAAGGTACTAGTAACTCAAGAGTAATGAATAACAAATACAGTCCCTCGTGTGATTAGTTAATACGCTATTTCAATATACACCTGGGATAATGTATTGGCTATATCAAGACACCCGTTGGTAATAAACCTCAAAACAATCAAACAGGGCATAATAAGTGTTTCAGAGCGTGTTAAAAAGAGTAACTGCCCTCAGAGATACACTAAATAATAGCTTGGCACTATAGCTAAATGTGGACGTGAAGATTTGAAATATAGAAGGGGAAGCATCAGACATTAAAATAAGGAGAGAGAGAGAGAGAGAGAGAGAGAGAGAGAGAGAGAGAGAGAGAGAGAGAGAGAGAGAGAGAGAGAGAGAGAGAGAGAGAGAGAGAGACTCTAAGGGAATTCTAACCAGAAAAAGGGATTTAGAATGCTAATATCATAATGAGAATAGCATTAGAAGCGAGGGAGAGAGATTGATTAAGCACTATACCAAATGAGTACAACTGCTATGTTTGAAAATGAGATAAAATGTAAAAACGAAGGCGAGAAAATTAAAATCGCAGTATCTGCACTGTGGAAAAAAAAAAAAAAAACAGGTTGGAGGAGGAATTTACAAACATGAAAGGGAGAAAACACTGAAGGGGAAAAGAAAACTAAGAATAGAGTATGAAAAAATATGATAACATACACATTACACACGTTCCGAAAGGGGCAGTAATGAAGGTTGGTGCAGAGACAGAAAATGGATGAAAAACGCTGGTCCATAATTAGGGAGTGGGCTTTTTTTTTCCCTACACAACCGTCTGGGAGAGAGAAAAAAGACGGACTGACATTATAAAAGTAAATAGAGAAAAAGACCTCAAAAGATGGAAGGAAGAAAGGAAGGAAAAATCGAAATGTGAAGAAATGAGAGTCGGATCATCCTCTCACGTTCAGACAAGTGGAAGGCGTGAGGTGATAAGCGGCAAGTAGTAAGGAGGATGCAGAGGAGGAGAGCAGAAGAGAAACTGGGAGCGAGGCAAGGATGGTAGGAGAAAGAAGTAATAATGAAGAAAGCGAGGTAAAGGTAACGAGAGTAAAATAGTTGGAGGGAAGAGCAGGGTACCTAAAAGTGAGGGGTTTAGGAAATGTCAATGATGTGAGGCGGCAGTAGAGTGATTTACTGGTATTAGCAGAGTGAGGCAAGAGGGTGGGGAGTAAGGTAAAGATGTAGTGAGTGAGGCTGAGGTATGGGGAATGAGGCGGTGTGGGGAGTGAGGCGGGAGTGTGGGGAGCGAGTAGGGATGTGGGGAGTGAGGCAGGGATTTGAGATGTAGGAAGGGTGTGGGAAGTGAGGCAGGGGTGTGGGAAGTGAAACACGGGGTATGGGAAGTAAGGAAAGGGATGGGGAGTGAGGCAGGTAGCCTAGGAAGTAAGGCAGGGGTCTGGGAGGTAAGGAAGGGGGCGGGGAGTGAGGCAGTGGGGTGGCGAGGCAGGGGTGAGGCCAGTGAGCGAAGGATGTACCGACTGGGGCAGGAGGGTAGGATATCAGAATGAGAATCAGAAATAGAAAATATCGTTAAATATTGATTAGTCTTTTTACAATGCTAATATATACAAGTATAAAATATTTTATATAATTAAAAAAAATATTACCAAAAGGTGTCAGTAAATGTATGAATACTGCCAGACTATCAATCATATAATACTGTGCAATTAGACTACCATTTCTTTTAATGCCATTTGTTACTCTATGTTATTTCTTCCCAACTTAACATGTATCCTTTAAGATATTATTCAAAACGTGATAAAACTACCGCTGGATTTTACATAAGACAAAATTTGTACCAGGTTTTAGTCCCAAGAACAGTTAATGAACGGTTACTGCAGTCAGTGTTAGTTTTCAGAATATAAATATCATCCTGTTGCCTTGTTCTGAAGCTTGATACACAATACACAGTGGGAAATTGTTATGACTCATTCAGAATATACTCTATGCAGCATCTAAGACACAGTTGTTGTTATCTCGAAAGCATGTCTATCCTTTAGGTGTCGGGGAGTTTGGAGAGTGAGGCAGTATTTGATGAGTGAGACAGGGGTGTGGGGAGTGACGAAGGAGTGTGGGGAGCGAAGCAGGGGTGTCAGGAGTGAGGCAGAGGTGTGGGGAGTGAGGTAGAGGGTGTGGTGTGTGAGAAAGAACAGAGAGGTCAGCACGCGTCTATCACTTTTTGACCGATAGTGTTGTTCAGAGTGGCATTGTAATTGCAGTAATATGGTTGATTCATCTACCCGATAATTATGGGTCACACCTGTATTAATTTAAACGTAGCATGCAAAGAAAGACCAAGGCCCTAATGTTAGAACGAGATTTGAAATGGACTTGGGGATTCAGTCGATTTTAAGTCGTCTTGAGACTCATCTTTCCTAGAAAAAATTTACTGTATGTGTTTCAGGAATATATAACGTTGACTCGCTGATAATAAGGAAAAGAGAAATCTTAATATCGATGCAAAGTTGTCTTGAGGTGGAGGGTGGTGTGGTGGTATATATAATAAGATAAGATAAATGCACGAAGGGAAGGACTAAAAAAAAAAAAAAAGATTAGAATTTAGTTAAGACCTGCGGAGAAACTGCAGAAACGATGAGGAAAAAAATGTCAGGAAGGAGGGAATATGGATGATGCGTGAATGGAAAGAGTAAAAATATTCACAAAGATTATTTTTTTTTTTAATGTGTCCGACTGTGGGCATAGGCTTTACAGCCTGATACCATGGCCCAGTAGTCCTCTTACGTCCATCATCTCCACATGTCCCCACTTTCGGCACTAACACCCATCGTCCATACTGAATACACGTTAGGGGTGTCTCACACAGGACTGGTGAACTGGTATTAGTTGGGGTATTATTACGACATGTCGGCGGGTCTTCTTGTACATCAGTAAAGCCTGCTTTAACGAAATTCAAATCCTTAAACTGTTTCCTGCTCCAGTGAGGATTCGAACCTGGGTCCACTAGGACTGCAAGCCAACTCTCTACTGATTCGGCCACCGCCATGCCAACTCTCTACTGATTCGGCCACCGCCAGGCCAACTCTCTACTGATTCGGCCACCGCCAGGCCAACTCTCTACTGATTCGACCACCGCCAGGCCAACTCTCTACTGATTCGATCACCGCCAGGCCAACTCTCTACTGATTCGGCCACCGCCAGGCCAACTCTCTACTGATTCGGCCACCGCCTCCCCCCAGTGAACAGTATAGGATATGAAAATCTACATAAAGACAAAAGTCAATGGAGAAGAATCACTTAATGACAAGGGAAAAAGAATGAGAGAAGGAAAAATGGAAACAGAAGAAAATGATTAAAATAAAGAAAGACTGAAAACAGAATAAGGCGGCAAAAGGGAGGAGGGCAAAGTGATGCCCTCACGTCCCCAGTCTGAGGGGAGATGGGCAAAAATAAAACAGAGGACAAAACTGTGCAGCCTCACTTTACAGCAGGCAACTCAATGGAAACTAGAGGCTCACGATAAAACCAAAACAAAAAATATCATAGGCAGTCATAACGAGATGTTCGTATCAGTAATACAGCTAGCCCTAAAGCCAAAGCCATTTTCTGCAGTAGGAGGTTGCGGTTTGTTAGGCACCACTTTTTCTCCAAAAGCGCTCATTTCTCCTCTTCTTTTTCCTCCTCTTCCTCCTAATCATTATCCAGATCCTAATCCTAATCCTAATCCTGAAAATAAGGATCCGCCTCGTCCCACTCCTGGTACACGCTGTAGAGTGGCAAGAAAGAAATGAAGCACAATAAAATAGGAGAAGAAAGAGGGAAAGGGGGAAGGGTGCTTGTGAAACCTTGAATGAAACAAAAGCTGAGGGGAAGGGGATGTGAGGGGAAGTTAGAGAGAGAGAGAGGTAAAGGAAAAGAATGAACAACTACTGAATGAGAATACTGACATATATTGGTCTCTAGATGTGAACGAAATTTATGTAATGGCAGATCCAAACGAGAAAATCAATTTCGGTCAACCTTGAACTGCCTGAGTCAGTCAACAGACGAAAAAGAAAATGAAGAACGGAATTATCTTTTGTCACCCACACTGTAACGGTACCATACAAAAGACGAAATATGTGTCGATAACCACATTCCTTGGGGCTAGGGAGGGACTCCTCGCGGTGGCAACAATGTAACTCATCTGTTCTACTGTCCGTTTACACAAAATTTCCTCGACTCGCTCCCTTTCCCCCAATAGGAAAAAGGTAAATTGCAAGACGGGACCAGCATCAGCCAACAGTCAACCGGGTTCACGTTCAGATGAGCTGGGGATGCAATTAATACTACTAACACCTTCACTACAATGGCGACTTTTACATATAATTAGGCAGTATGACTCAGCTCAGTGAAGACCATCGTAGGAAAACGGAGACATTAACCCTTTCAGTATTAAGACGTCATTCATGCTTATTTTTGGCATCTCCAGATCATATTATTCAGTTTAGTAAATACCTTCCATGCTGAACGGATTAAAATTTACTAACATTTACATAAGGTTCTGAACTCACCTGTTCCTCCATTTTGCTCTTAACGCCATTCTCGGTTACCTTATCCTCATCCTAGTACAGCCTTGGAACACAGATAGTTATAGAGTAAATTAGAACAAAATTTAATTTAATTAAAACTGGAGATAAGTGAGATGGTCCTTTAGCTAAGTACTTCAAGGTATCACTATCATCACCAGCACAACCACAGCCATGATTACCACCATTAATACCCACCATTCATACCCTTCATCACCCAACCAATCCTTCTGTCTCTGCCTGCACCATCATTCCCACTTTCCCTTCGATCTTTTTTGATATATACCCTCACCATCACATCGCATCACATCACTGACCTATGACAATCCTGTTTATTCAGCATCGACACTACGACTCCCCTCCCCACACCAAGAGTAGTTGTATGCCCTCCTACTAAGAAGGAAGATGCAAGTTGCAGAAACTCTCCCACAGTGGTTATTTGCCATAATGACCATTGTGCAGTCGATCAGAAGAAATTGGTAAAAACAAAAACTATCAGTGGTACTCGGTGTTGCCCCAGTAATACAATATGATCGTGAATACAGGCATTGGTTGGGACCTGGATGGTCACTCCCCTTGTGGAAAATCCCCAGGGTCCCATTTTATCTACTGAACCTATGTTCCTCCTTTGGGTGCACATCTATATCTATCTGTCTATCTATTATCTATCTCCATCTGTCTATCTATCTATATATCTCTCTCTCTCTCTCTATCTATCTATACGTGTATATATATATATATTTATCTATCTATCTATATGTGTGTGTGTGTGTGTGTGTGTGTGTGTGTGTGTGTCATATCTGAGCTGGGCACCTCCGCAGTCACTTCCGCAAACCACAAAGTCCGCAATTGCGGAAGTGTGATTTTGTTTCCTGATATGCGTTTGCGACAAATTCTACGCAATTTTGCGGTTTTGCGCTTGCGGAAAGACGTCCACAAACGCAAATCTGCCCACAAATATCTACGTGGCCTAACCCGGCAGGCGGCGTCTGTGTGAGTTGGTGGCTCACCGGAGGCGCCCGCCACTCCCGCACTGTTGCATTATATACGATAAATATTGTGTACATACGATAAATTCACCATAGGTACGATGTACAATAGCATATTTCATTATCGTACATTCTGTACGATAAATTGGCGATTCCTTCAAAAAGACATATATATATATATATATATATATATATATATATATATATATATATATATATATATATATATATATATATATATATATATGAAAGAGTGGAGGAGGAATGGCAGTTGTTTAAGAGTGCTGTGGTGGGGCATGCAGAAGAGGTGTGTGGTGTGAGACGTGTGGGTGGTGGTGCACGAAAAGGAAGTGAATGGTGGTGCGAGGAAGTAAGTATGGCTGTGGCTGAGAAGAGACGTGCATATGAAGTGTGGCTGCAGAGGAAGGATGAGATGTCATATGAAAGGTATAAGGAAAAGAGGAATAGAGCGAGAAGGGCTGTGCGTGATGCTAAAGTGGCAGCAGATGAGAGGTGGTGTAGGCGGCTGACAGAGAATTTTCAACAGACTAAGAAAATGTTTTGGAAGGAGGTGAAAAGGGTGCGAAAGGGAGAGTCTGGGAAGGAAGAACGAGTAAAAGCAGAGGATGGAAGGATGTTAATTGAAATGGATGCAGTAAGGAAGAGATGGGCAGAGTATTTTGAAAGATTGTTAAATGTAGAGGAGGAAAGGGTGGCTGAGATTGTGGCGGATGGAAGGGTGCAAGGAATAAATGTGTTGGGAGAGTTAAATGATTCTTTAATCACGAAGGAGGAAGTGGAGAAGGCAGTAAAGGAGATGAAAACAGGGAAAGCTGCAGGTATGGATGGGTGTGCTGTGGAATGCCTGAAGGGTGGTGGAGTGACTATTGTTGACTGGTTAGTAAGATTGTTGAATGTGTGCTTTGAGAAAGGTATGGTGCCAATTGACTGGGCAAGTGCTTGTGTGGTCCCGTTGTATAAAGGCAAGGGTGATAAGTATGAATGTACTAGCTTTAGGGGTATAAGTCTGTTGAGTGTTGTAGGTAAGGTGTATCGTAGAGTGTTAATTATGAGAGTTAGAGAGGGTACAGAGGGAGTGATTGGTGATGAGCAGTGTGGCTTTAGGAGAGGGAGGGGATGTGTTGATCAGGTGTTTGCTGTGAGACAAGTGTGTGAAAAGTATTTAGCGAAAGGCAAGGATGTGTTTTGGGCATTTATGGATTTAGAGAAAGCGTATGATAGAACTGATAGGGAGCCTTTGTGGACTGTTTTAAGATTGTATGGACTTGATGGTAGGTTACTAAAAGGGGTGAAAAGTTTTTATGTAAATAGTAGAGCGTGTGTAAGAGTGGGAAATGCTGTGAGTGATTGGTTTCCCGTGAGAGTGGGGCTGCGACAGGGATGTGTGATGTCACCTTGGTTGTTTAATATTTACATAGATGGTGTTGTAAGGGAGGTGAATGCAAGAGTTTTAGGTGGAGGTCTGAGTCTGGTGAATGTTGATGGTGGAGAGTGGAATCTGAAGCAGCTGCTGTTTGCAGATGATACTGCACTGGTGGCTGATTCAGAGGAGAGATTGAGACAGTTGGTAGAGGAGTTTGGAAGGGTGTGTGAAAGGAGGAAATTGAAAGTAAATGAGAATAAGAGTAAAGTGATGAAGTGTACGAGGTTGATAGATGGTAGGGGGATGAATATAGTTTTGAATGGTGAGTTGCTTGAGGAGGTAGATTGTTTTAAATATCTAGGGTCACATGTTGCTGTGGATGGAAGAATAGATGCAGAAGTGAAGTTTAGAATAAATGAAGTAGGAAAGGTGCTGGGAGGAATGAAAAAAGTGTTTAGATGTCGTTCGCTTAGAATGGATGTAAAGAGAAGGCTGTATGAGGGTGTTGTGGTACCAACTGCGTTATATGGGGCTGAAACATGGAATATGGGTGTAGCTGAGAGGAAAAGTTTGAATGTAATGGAGATGAGGTGTCTGAGGAGTATGTGTGGAGTGACGCATATGGATCGGGTGCTAAATGATGAAGTGCGAAGGAGAACTGGAGTTGTTGGTAGAGTTGAGCAGAGGGTGTTGCGATGGTTTGGGCATATGAAGAGAATGGATAATGAGCGATTGGTGAAAAAGATAACTAGATCTGATGTGAGAGGTGTAAGGCTGAGAGCAAGACCACGAATAGGATGGATGGACAGTGAAGAGAGTGTTGGATGTGAGAGGGATGTCTGTTGAGCAAGGAAGAGTGGCTGTGCGTGACAGAAATAAATGGAGAGAAATTGTGAATAAATAAGTGATGACGCAGCCCTGATGGGATATTCTCCCGCATTTGGTCTGATCAGCTAGTCAGGTCAGGTGCGGGTAAGGGGATGGGTCTGTTATGATGTGGCAGGGGTAAACCAGCTCTGCTGTCGGGCCCTGCTGCGGATGTCACTTATTGCATTGCGCAGTTGACCCTTGTGCGGTGTGGTGCGGTGAGGTTCTGTCCGTTCTCCCCTTTGGGGCTAAGATGCGAATGAATGTGTTTGAATGGATGAGTAAATGGGGAGTGTGTCGTCCTGTCTCGGCTACCTCCCTTTCCTTGGGGGAAGCAGCCTAGGTATATAGATAGATAGATGAAAGAGAGAGAGAGAGAGAGTGGTTGACGATCCGATTCATCTCTTGATATTCACTGGGTTCATACCCAGGAAAGGAATGAAAATGGGTATAAGCCTAGAGGAGGCAACGTTCGTACTCATGGTTAGATAATAAAGCATAACATCGTCATAGGATGTCGTATTCTACTTTACATTGAAGGGATCCTCACCACATTATCTTAATGAAATTCTCTATGTGCGTTCTGGGGGGAGGGTAAGAAATAAGAATCTAAGGATACAAGCCAGCAAACATGTTTTTCCCCCAATAAATAATTAAAAACATAAAGCCTAATTCAAGATCAATTTATTTTCCAGATTCTTAGATATTATAATGTATGCTACTGTTGTAAACTACATCGACACTAGAAAGACTTGTTTAGTATACAAGCCAATTACAAGATGAAAAGTGCAAAGATGTGCCACGAAGCCTCCCAGTCCACCTAGAATATGACCTTTAATCTAAAATTCAAATCTGTCAGACTTACAGCATTGCCAGTGCTAGTATTTCAGTTTCAACAAAATTCTCTTAAGCAGATAAATAACAGATTAAACAAGAAACATATGAAATGAAACTGAACACAGTTTTACCATTTTCCTTACTAGACAACCACCTTTCCCCATGCGGTATCAATATAGACAAACAGACACATATACTATATGTTGGAGTTGTCTCAATTGTTGGAGGAGTCTGACTGTAACTAAGGCAATGGTTTCCAACCTTTTCTAATTCAAGCCCCCCCTCACTGAATGACACGTTCCCAGCGCACCCCCTTCCTCATATTCTGTATTTTACTGGCATAGCTGGCACGTGTCACTAAATGTCATACATTCTTAATCTTTGAAATTGTTTATATATTCAGATAACTAGATTTCTTATTCATATCTGATATATTTTCTCCATATTTAGAAATTACTGAATTCCATCATAAATCATAGTTTTCAAATATAATTACTCTCTTTATCAAGCCTTCGCGCCCTCCCAGGAAGCCCTTCGTGCCCCCCTAGGTGGGCGCGCCCCACAGGTTGGAAACCATGAACTAAGGAGTCAGGACTGAGGAGGTTAAAGTCAAGGAATAGAGGTGGACTGGTGTGTCAACTTGTCAAGTGTGAGTTGTGAGGAGTAATAATTTAATTCACTTATATACAGTAGTGAAGGATTTACCCTTGTTTTGCAGTAAATAAGGTCTGATATACTACTAATAATAACTGAAATATATATTTTAGTTTTCCCATAACTATAATTTTATATAGCCCATTCATTACTTTCGACAGTTTTCATACTTCATAGAGTCACCTATTGTTATTCAGAATAGAGAAAATACAGACATAATTGTAGTGGATGAGTAACTAGAGATGGATTTTAACCCCTTGATTATGAACAATACCATACTAAACTTAATACAAGAAGTGATGCCAAGGGACAGTAAACCCGTCCCCGGCAGCCATTTTAGTGCTGACGTATAAACACAACATAATGTCTAGTCAAAGATGTCAAATATCAAATTTGAAGTAAATCGGATGAAAATTGACGATTTTATGACAATTTTTGAAAAAATAGGCCCGACCCACCCAACACTGACCCCCTACTGCTAACTGAGGGGTGATCCCCCCTGATGTAATGAGGTATGTTATAGGATGCAGGTTTGAAAGATATACCTTTAGGTTTTGGTTTCATGTCGATATGACGAGTTTGAAACGATTTATGGCGAAAAACGATTTTTTTTTTTTCGTTCTTTGGGCCTACAGACTAAGCCTGGACCCAATTTGGCCCAAAATTTAATCAGGTGATCAGAAGGTCAATGCTCATCATCCTTGTAATTTTAGTCAAAATCGCACAAGTAGTTTTTGCGTAAAGTTGTTAACAGACAGACAAATAAATAGACAAATAAACGAACAGACAGACAGACAAACCGTGTGAACCATATCTGTCCCCGAGCCCCTCCGGGGTGGGGACGGATCATTAACCTCAAATGGTATACAGAATAAAATGAAACTGATGCCGGGGTAATGGAAGGGATAAAAATGGTTTGTGTCTGCGTTTTTGCGTTTGTGGAACTGCCAACTTCAAGAATTTTGCAGATTTGCGGTTGTGGAAGGCAATTTTTTTAGTATGCGGACTTGCGTTGCGAAAGTGATTTTTCGTTTGCAGTGCCCACCTCTCATATAATATATATATATATATATATATATATATATATATATATATATAGATATATATATATATATATATATATATATATATATATATATATCGGTCGGGATAGGCCGGTCCTGCAGTTGATACTCAAACGGCTAATGATGATGATATAAATCTCTCTCTCTCTCTCTCTCTCTCTCTCTCTAATATATATATATATATATATATATATATATATATATATATATATATATATATATATATATATATATATATATATATATTGTTACGGAACAGAGAAAGATAATGTACACTTTAAGTGAGAATACTAAAAATCACTACTGTCCCGTCAAGTTCCAGGTTCAAAACAAAAGAGTTAGGTAAAATTACAAGTTAAAGTTTAATGCTCAAACTAACAACAAAACATTCAGGACTCATAAGGATAATGTAATGGCAAAAACAGGTTAAATATATGGTTAACTGCAATAGCCTCTATTAACACGAAATTAGCAAGAGTAAATTTATCTAAGTCAGCCCTGATAAAATGAGATACCTGATAATACTCAGTGAATGCCAGATAAATAATTACAGATACATACTATTATAAAAAAAAAAATATATATATATATATATATATATATATATATATATATATATATATACAGTATATCGGTCGGGATAGGCCGGTCCTGCAGTGGATACTCAAACGGCTAATGATGATGATATAAATCTCTCTCTCTCTCTCTCTCTCTATATATATATATATATATATATATATATATATATATATATATTGTTACGGAACAGAGAAAGATAATGTACACTTTAAGTGAGAATACTAAAAATCACTACTGTCCCGTAAAGTTCCAGGTTCAAAACAAAAGAGTTAGGTAAAATTACAAGTTAAAGTTTAATGCTCAAACTAACAACAAAACATTCAGGACTCATAAGGATAATGTAATGGCAAAAACAGGTTAAATATATGGTTAACTGCAATAGCCTCTATTAACACGAAATTAGCAAGAGTAAATTTATCTAAGTCAGCCCTGATAAAATGAGATACCTGATAATACTCAGTGAATGCCAGATAAATAATTACAGATACAAACTATTATCAAAAATGACTGACATAAAGAACCCTACATGAATTACAAAAACTTCACTAGGCCTACAAATTAAACTTATGCTATACAGTACAAGAAAAAATGCAATAACAGCAATACTCAAATTACACACAGCTGCTAGATGGTTGGAGATTTCTTGAGCACTCACAATAATAATATCTGGACAGGGGAGGACAGAGATGTGAACAAAATGAGGAGCAGATCTAAGTGGCAATGATGCAGAGATTGAGCTCATTATATAGGGGCCAGCAGAGCTTGATACAACTTGTAATAAGGACGCGCAAATGAAGCGATGGGGACAAACGGTCGACAATCCCGCACTGAATAACAGAAAGGACGACTTACTCTACTATAACGGTAGAAGGGGGGACTGAGGCAGAACACGCTCGTGATCAAACATGCAGCATACTGTGCGTTAAAATTACACAAAGGATGATGAAATCATAGGCTATGTAACACCTCCCCACAAAGAAAAAAGAAATTTACAAAGGAAATTTCTTATTACTCTAAAACAATCTGTCTAAAGTCTAGATAAGCAATCTGCAATAACATTTTCTTTCCCCTTGACATGTTGTATGTCTAATGAATACTCCTGAAGAAGTAGACTCCATCTTGTCAATCTCTGATTTTTATCTTTAAACTTACTAAGGAATTTCAGTGGGTTGTGATCGGTATAAATGACTATGGGGTCAAAACCAGAACACAAATAAAATGAAAACTGCTGTAAACCCAAAATCAAGGCCAAAAGCTCTTTCTCAATAGTGGAGTAGTTCTTTTGAGGTGGAGTGAACTTCTTACTGTAATAAGATACAGGATGTTCAATACCCTGATCATCCTCTTGCAGCAAAACAGCCCCAGCTCCTGTATCACTTGCATCAACAGCCATCTTAAAAGGCTTAGCAAAATTTGGAGTAGCGAGCACTGGCTGACTTAATAGAATAGCTTTAAGTTTGTTGAAAGAGGATTCACAGTTATCGGTCCAGACAAATTTAACTCCCTTTTTCAGTAGGTCTGTAAGTGGTGATACAAGAATAGAAAAGTTAAGAACAAATCTCCTGTAATAGCCTACCATTCCCAAAAATCTTTGTAGCTCTTTCCTACTTTTAGGACTGGGAAGATCACTTATAACCTGAACCATAGCTCCTGGTGGTGCAACATGTCCATCACCAATTACATACCCAAGGTACTGAACTTTAGCTTGACCAAACTCACACTTTGATAAATTAGCTACAAGATTAGCCTGAACTAAACGGTCAAGAAATTTACTGACATGGCATAGATGATCTTTCCAGTTGTCACTGAAGATTAATACATCATCAATATAAACAACACACCCTGCCAAACCCTCTGTTACAACATTCATGAGCTTCTGAAATGTGGCTGGTGCATTCTTCATACCATACGGCATTACTGAACATGCAAAAAGCCTTTCCTAGTGTTACAAAAACATGAGATCTCCCTAGCACGTTCAGTCATAGGTACTTGCCAGTATCCCTTTAACAAATCAAACTTACTTATGTACCTAGCCTTTCCGATCTTGTCTATGCAATCTTCTACACGAGGGAGAGGGTAAGTGTCTGTTTTAGTTATCTGATTAACACGTCTGTAGTCGATGCAAAGCCTCTGTGACCCACCTGGCTTAGGGACTAGAGTGACAGGAGAACTCCACTCGCTCTGACAGGGCTCAATCATCTTGTGGTCCAACAGGTAGCCAAGCTCCTTCTGGATGAGAGGAACTTTCACTGGGTTCACACGGTAAGGAGGCAATTTAATTGGCTTTGCGTCTCCAACATCGACATCATGCATCAACACAGTAGTTCTTCCTGGAGTGGCACGGAACACTTGCGGGTACTCCTGCAGTAATGCCGAAAACTCCTGCCTTTCCTTGGGAGGTAGATGAGAAAGCTTAGTCTGGAGATCATTCATGATATCAGGATTCTTCCCCAAACTATCACTCAGGCTCATGCTGCATGGGAGAACTTCACTTGTAGACTCGGGTGGAACAGCTACAGTGCAGACTGGATTATTTTCGTCCCGCCTGTGATATAACTTTAGCATATTGATGTGACATAGTTGCTTGCTCTTTCTACGATCTGGTGTGGCGATGACATAGTTGACATCACTGAGTTTCTTCTCCACTAAATAAGGGCCACTAAACTTGGCTTGAAGAGGTTGCCCATGAACTGGTAGCAGAATCAAAACCTGATCTCCTGGCTGAAAGTGGCGTAACCTGGACTTCTTGTCATACCAAGTCTTCATCTTCTCCTGAGCAGCTCCTAAATTCTCTCTCGCCAGCTGTAAAGCAGTGGACAGCCGTTCTTTGAACTTCATCACATACTCCAGCAGGTTGACGTCATCTTCCTCCGACAGCCAGCATTCCTTGAGTAACTTAAGGGGTCCTCTTACTTCATGGCCAAACAGTAGTTCAAAAGGTGAGAAGCCCAGTGATTCATTTGGAGATTCTCTTGCAGCAAACACAACGAATGGAAGACCTTTATCCCAGTCTTTCTGATGTTCCAAACAGTATTTCTTGAGCATCGATTTGAGTGTTTGATGATATCTCTCCAACGTTCCTTGGGTCTGGGGATGGTAAGCTGAAGACGTGATCTGGGTGATGCCCAACTCTTTCAGAGACTGCTTGAAAACATTTGACATGAAATTACTTCCTCGGTCTGACTGTACCTCCTTGGGCAGACCAAACTTTGTGAAGAACCCTAGCATTTCCTTAACCACGTTCTTTGCTGAGATGTTTCTAAGTGGAATGGCTTCAGGATAACGAGTAGCCATATCAATCATGGTCAACACATAAGAAAATCCTGAAGAAGTCTTAGGAAGAGGGCCCACAATATCCACCAACACACGGGTGAAAGGCGCCTCAAAAGGAGGAATGGGAACTAGAGGTGCAACCTTTTCGGTCTGATTACACTTCCCCACAACTTGACAGGTGTGACAAGACTTACAATACCAGGAAACATCCCTGAAGATACCTGGCCAGTAGAAGTGTTTCAAAATGCGTGCCACAGTCTTCCTCACTCCAAGGTGTCCTGCCAAACTGGAATCATGAGCCACTCTAATGATATCCTGCCTACAAACACGAGGGATGACAACTTGATGTACAACCTCCCATTCACAGTCGGCTGATGCTGTTGGGGGTCTCCACTTGCTCATAAGTACTCCTGACTTTACATAATAACAAGTAGAAGCACCGGCTGACTCTTCTTCACTGTAAACAGAGTTAGCTAGACCTTTCAACTCAGGGTCAGCAACCTGCAACTCAACCAACTCTTGACGAGACAAATTATCAACACTACGGGGTACTGCCTCATCTGGTGAGTGGTCCAAATTAGCAAGAAAAGTGTCAGCTAGGATAACATCATCATCATCATTATCCTCTAAATCACCAGTAACTTTAGACTTAGCCCTAGTGACAGCACATGCAGGGAACACATCAGGGACATCACAATCCCGGGACGCAGCCACTGGCTCACTAGACAACTGAGGAGCTGGACACACTTGACTTCCACCAATATCATTTCCAAGTAAGAAAGTTACACCTGACATTGGCAGTGTCTCAACCAACCCAACCATAACGGAACCATTAACAAAACTAGACTCTAAATTCACTCTGCACAGAGGAACAGAGAAGTAATTATTCCCTACACCTTGTAAGATTACAGTTTCATCAGAGGAATTAACATTAGAGCCTAGAACACTGGTCAGCATAAGGGATTGGCAAGCACCTGTATCACGATATATTTTAACTGATTTCCTGTCATTACTGTCCAGAGGACTGACAAAACCATCAGACAGGAAATTAGCACATGAACTCTTGAGAGTGTCACCCACGTTACTGCTCAAAAGAGGAGCTCCATCATGAGAATTTAAGTTACCCCTCAAAGCAGGTTCAGTTAACTCAGTTAAAGAATTCTGGGAACTCTCAAGAGTGGACACTAGACCAATTGACTGAATATTTAAAGACTCCTTTTTGTTCACATCACACTGTCTCCTGAAACATCTCTCCGTAGTATGACCAAGCTTACTACAATAAGTACATTTACTTTTCTGAAATCTAGAGGTGAAGCTGGTATTTACTTCCTGAGAAACATCATCTTTATTCTCTTTCCTGTTACCTGTACTCTGAGTAGAGGCAACGTACTTACTCTCAGCTTTCCCTTTTTCTCTAGAATATCTCTTGTGAGTGAGAACATATTCATCAGCTAAAACTGCAGCATCAGACAAATTATCTATTCTTTTCTCATCAAGATATAGGCTTACATCTTTATAAATACACCTTTTGAAGTCCTCCAGCAAAATCATCTGCTTAAATTTGTCAAAATCAGAATCCACATTCTTAGAATTTAACCACTGCTCCAACAAATCTTCTTTGATTTTTGCATACTCAACATGGGATTGCTTATCTTGCTTGTAAGTTGTCCTAAATTTTACTCTATAGGCTTCAGGAACAAGCTCATAGGCCTTAAGAATCAAGCTCTTAACTACATCATAATTATCAGACTGATCCTGAGGCAAAGATGCATAAGTTACTTGAGCTTTACCGGTGAGAACAGTTTGAAGGAGTACTTTGGCCAATACTCCTTAGGCCAATTAAAACCTGTAGCTACCCTCTCAAACAACTGAAAATACTTTGTTAAATCAGATTCATTAAAAGGAGGGACAAGTTTAACATTTTTAGCCACATCAAAATCATCAGAGCTAGATGATCCAGTTCCACCTTGTTTCATGCGATACTCATGGTCTGCCTGAATCCTAGCAATTTCAACTTGTGCCTCAGCCTCCTTAGCTTTTGCCTGAAATTCAGCTTCCTTCACACGAGACTCCGCCTCCTTAGCCTTAGCCTCCTGCAGGGCTAGCTGTAACTTAGCTAATTCAATCTGCGTTTGCTCATTTGGAGGAGTTACATTAAACAAGCTTTTATTAATCATGCCAACAATTTGATCTTTAGAATGATGAGAGTGAACTGCAATTCCCAATTGTTGAGCAACAAGCTTAAGTTCATTCTTTGTTCTGTTTTCTATATCACACACTGTTTGCACATTTGACAAAAAATATTTGGCTTCATCAAGTGTAGAAATAGTAGCCATCATGAATATATCACAGTCACAAAATATCAAACAATATCCTTATGATAATATCCTGAATATCCTGATGAGAGGTCGCCAAATTTATGTTACGGAACAGAGAAAGATAATGTACACTTTAAGTGAGAATACTAAAAATCACTACTGTCCCGTAAAGTTCCAGGTTCAAAACAAAAGAGTTAGGTAAAATTACAAGTTAAAGTTTAATGCTCAAACTAACAACAAAACATTCAGGACTCATAAGGATAATGTAATGGCAAAAACAGGTTAAATATATGGTTAACTGCAATAGCCTCTATTAACACGAAATTAGCAAGAGTAAATTTATCTAAGTCAGCCCTGATAAAATGAGATACCTGATAATACTCAGTGAATGCCAGATAAATAATTACAGATACAAACTATTATCAAAAATGACTGACATAAAGAACCCTACATGAATTACAAAAACTTCACTAGGCCTACAAATTAAACTTATGCTATACAGTACAAGAAAAAATGCAATAACAGCAATACTCAAATTACACACAGCTGCTAGATGGTTGGAGATTTCTTGAGCACTCACAATAATAATATCTGGACAGGGGAGGACAGAGATGTGAACAAAATGAGGAGCAGATCTAAGTGGCAATGATGCAGAGATTGAGCTCATTATATAGGGGCCAGCAGAGCTTGATACAACTTTTAATAAGGACGCGCAAATGAAGCGATGGGGACAAACGGTCGACAATCCCGCACTGAATAACAGAAAGGACGACTTACTCTACTATAACGGTAGAAGGGGGGGACTGAGGCAGAACACGCTCGTGATCAAACATGCAGCATACTGTGCGTTAAAATTACACAAAGGATGATGAAATCATAGGCTATGTAACAATATATATATATATATATATATATATATATATATATATATATATATATATATATATATATATATATTGATAGATTCTTGTAAGCAAATGAGATTGAACACAACTGCTGTTCTTGCATTATTCAATTTCTGTTCGATGATCTTGATGCACGGGGCTAAGTTACACTGATTTTCATTTAGACTTGTGAGTAGCTGTCAAAACGTTAGTGTACTCTGGAGAACCTGTTGAACCAGAATTCCAGCCAGCAAACATGTTGGTGAACTTTTGAGGGTAGGGACAAGGAGGGCGCAGAAGAGATGGGCCAGACTACCTCATCCTCCACGTCTCCTGAGACTCTCTGGAGCTAGAAACCCGGCTGGAGAAAGTGGTGGTGGCCTTTCTAAGGTGGGAACGAGCCAGTTTCTGGAATGGTATATTACAATGGTGAGCAGTCCTGATTCTGCATTGACTACGTGGGGGTCATACTTGAGGGGCCTACTAGCAGCAGTCAGTCTAGAAGCACTCCCCATAGCTACTGGGAGGGCAAGACAGCCCATCTCGGTGCCGGTTTCAAGCCCGGATAAATGGGGAGGGTTGGCGTGGCAATGGCACCAGCTGTAAAACTGGCCAAAACCAAAATGACCGAGCCACATGGCGAAGATTAGTCAGACACATAGACCCCATACAGAGCTTGAAGAAAAAGAAGATAGGAAAGGTCATGAAATGCTTATAAAAATATTGATTTTCAAATACTTTATATATCTCACAATAGACAATATTCTTGAATTTCATGAAGAAACTGTGGCCATGTGTGAAAAAAAAAAAAAAAAAAATCAACGCTTTCCATCGATGTTCGTAGTTATCCAGATGTTTTTGTTTTATTTTTGAGCCAGGGGATAGAATAAAAATGTCAAATTTAAAACAGGGAAGAGAAAACATTGAACTTAAATATATGACGCAGTTGTTGGAAATCAGCTACTGACTTCAGACAGTATGAATACATATGGAGAAAAAGAACATGACGATGGGCAGAAAAATCGAAGGGAAACTCACAGGCAAAATGAAAAACAATGTAAAGGTAATAAACACAAAGAGCTGTGAAGGGACGCAATGAAAGAATGTGGCGAAAGTACTCTTGAGCAAAAAGAAATGACAGACCCGACTGGTTCTTTAGAGAACGTACTTTACAAGTACGGGACAAAGCTAGTAAAAAAAAAAAAATGACAATTAAAGGTGAATCTAGTTGTACTTCACGTGCAGGAGAATTTTGTATAAACCAATAATCCTTTGTTTTGATATAACGAAGAAGACAGTATATTATCCTCGACTCAGTCAGTGGGAGTACACATTCCTGACAGGCGAGAATGAGGTTGCGGTGTTGGAATTGTGAAGGGGAAGCAGACAAAGAAAAATTCATTGAGCTTAAAGACGAAGCGTTCAGTATAACCAAGAGAGAGAGAGAGAGAGAGAGAGAGAGAGAGAGAGAGAGAGAGAGCAGAAATTAGAGAAGTATGCATACAAAGGAGTGCATATAAGTAAGGTTCGGTAACAATGAAATCATATGTATGTATTTATGTTGCTTACAGAATGCAATAGCTACAAAATAGAAAAAGGAGGTGTGCATTATAGTATACTCATACATATAATACAGTGATATTATGGTGACGAAAATGCGATGTGTGATAGTGATGAGTTAGCACAGCGTTCTTCCACGGGTAATGTTAACACAATATTGTTACTACAGCCCATCTAGTACTAACACTACCACACTCCTTACACCACCAATACTACCATTATCTTTCCTCCACCAGTGCCACAGCAACCCTTTCACCACCAACGCCATCAAAACCTCCCACTACTAGTACCACAACCAAAACCACCACAACCGTACCACAACTGCAGTCAGTGCTGTCTCTCTCCACCACTAATTATTAGACCACAATCTTTCCACCACTCATACCATCACATCCTTACCACAACTCCCGTCTTTCCACCACTAATTCCTCCACAATCCTAAGATCACTACAGCTTTGCCATCATTACTGCCATTACTATTTTCCCACCACAACTACCATCCCGATGATCCCCCCACTACTAAACTTTCCTGGTTGGTACCAATTTAAGAAAACTTATACAGTAAATGGTTTTTAATGAAAGTAAGGAAATTAATCGCATTCACAATTACAGTATCTGAATATAAATCGGAAGAATATCCTTGCATTGTACTCGTATAATTCCCAAGTTTGTCCACACTTAGAGCACTGACTCCAGCTCTACATAATTTATTTAAAGATAATAAAAGATACATAGAAACTTAAGAGAATAAAGCTAAGGGTGACGAAAGTTATACCAGGATGAAGTGATCAACAGTACAATGAATGATTATATGACATGAACCTGTGTAACTTAACTACGGCCGGATTATATATATATATATATATATATATATATATATATATATATATATATATATATATATATATATATATATATATATATATATATATATATATATATATATATATATGAGGAAGGAGGAACCAAAGGCCACGAGCCCGCAATAACTGTTCTTTCCATGAGAAAAACAAAATACAAGAGAGAGCCAAATTCAAGATCCAATCATTTTGAGATGCCTGGACACACTGCGCTTGAAAGACTGGAGATCATAGGAAGCAGGAAATACAGACAGAGGGAGACAGTTCCAGAGTTGACCTGTTGCATAAATGAAGGACTGGGAGTAACGGTTAACTCTTGCATTAGAGAGTTGGACAGAAAAGGGATGAGAGTTTGCTGCTAGACGGGTGCTACACGCCCGTCGTAAAGGTGGAGGAATGCATGCAGAGAGTTCAGAGGAGCAGTGACCACTGAAGTAGCGAGAGAAAAGAGATAAAGATGCAACATTGCGGCGAAGAGACAGAGGTTGAAGGGAGTCAGTAAGAGGAGGAGAGTTAATGAGACGAAAAGCCTTTGACTCCACCATATTGAGAAGAGCTGTATGTGGGGAACCTCTCCACACATGAGAGTTGTAATCCATACAGGGGCGGATAAAACTCGTGTATAGAGTCAACAATTGTGCAGGGGTGAAGAAGGAACGGAATCGGCTTAGCACACCCAATCTCTTGGAAGCAGATTTTACAAGAGCTGTAATATGATCATTCCAAGACAAGTCCCGAGTAAATGAAACCCGAAGCAAGTTCAAGGATGATGCAGGATTAAGCAGAATATTATTTAACATTAGTGGGTACACCTGTGGAAGATTTCGTCGGGTTGATAGATGTAAGAACTGAGTCTTTGATGCATTAAAAACAACAAGATTATTTTTACCCCAGTCAGAGATACGAGCCAAGTCAGACATTAGGTGTGCCGTAGCCTCATCCCTTGTTTGTTGAAGTAATTGCTGAGATGGGCGTTGAGGGAACCGAATGGAAAGGTGAAGGGTGCAGTCATCAGTGTATGAGTGGATAGGGTTAGACGTACAGCTCAGGTCATTGATGAATAAAAGGAAGAGAGTTGGTGATAGGACAGAGCCCTGAGGAACACCACTGTTAATAGATCTAGGAGAAGAACGATGGCCGTCTACAACAGCTGCAATAGAACGACCAGAAAGGAAGCTAGAGATGAAGGCACAGATAGAAGGATAGAAACCGTAAAAAGGCAGTTTTGAAATTAAAGACTTATCCTAGACTCGATCGAAAGCCTTTGAGATGTCAAGTGCAATGGCAAAGCTTTCGCCAACGTCCCGAAAGGAGGATGACCAGGAGTCTGAAAGGTAGGTGAGAAGATCGCCAGTGGAGCGTCCCTGACGGAACCCATACTGACGATCAGAAAGAAGGTTGTGATAGGAAAGATGCTTTAAAATATTTCCATTAAGAATTGACTCGAAAACTTTTGAGATACAGGATGTTACAGCAATTGGACGATAGTTAGACGGTTGGGAATGGTCACCCTTCAACTTAAGGAACTTAATTCCAGCACACACACACACACACACACACACACACACACACACACACACACACACACACACACACACACACACACACACACACACACACACACACACACACACACACACACAGATCAGTTGCTTTATACCAGACGAAATAGTCATGTTGGCAGACTATTCTAATCATGTGAACAAGTGGTACCAGGCACAACAAACCTCGCCCACCAATAGTTATTTCATTGTTGCTAACTACTGACTCATTTCTGCCATTTAGTGTCAGTGCACACTTAAAGTCTAAGGTAATGCTGGAAATATTTTCAAGTTACTCCCTCTGAAAATCCGTTATCTTAGGTTTGACCTTCCAAGATCACTCAAAGTCAAAGGTCATGCTGCCAAATGAAAGCCCTTGTGAGACTTCCTATATCTTGGTAACAGTAAATATCTCTATGTTCAACGAGTTTCGAATTATAGCCCCCTGAATATCAATGACCCTGAGGTTGACCTTTCAAAGTCACTTGCGGTCAAAGGTCTTGGTGCCAAATGAAAGTCAATAATTGCAAATATCTCTATCTTCAACCGTTTTTCTTAGCCCTCTGAAAATCCGTGACCTTGATTTTGACCTTTCAGTGTCACTCGGTTACCTCCAGAATTTAATAACTTTCCTTGGGGACCAGTGCCCACATATCCTGAAAGTTTCATGTAATTTCATTTAGCCGTTTTTCCGTAATGTTGCTAACAAACAAACAAACAAACAAGCAAACAAAGAAAATCGACCAAAATCAATACCTTCTCAGAGTCCGTCCATGCGAGGTATATATATATATATATATATATATATATATATATATATATATAAAACATTAGCTGACAACAGAGCTGTTCTCGTGGTTGTTGTTGCCATAGACTCATCGCGACCCTAATGGACTGCAGGAAAATGATCATTTTAACAGGTCGCTTCCAGAGGTCTTTCATTGAGGTTATGTTGAAGCATTGTCAAAGCTGTGGTAGGGTGGCGCATACTCGTATAATCAGTGAGCGTATTGTGATGTGGGCCTGCACTGCAGTGTGGGTACAGCAGATTGATTCAGACCTGTGTTTTTGACGGGTGTAGTCTGGTCGAAGTTCATGAAAGATGATACTTGGTTGAAGGCGTTGAATGACTGTGTTGGCAATGTGTTTATGGATGTGTTTATGAAGTGTGGCGCTGGGTGGAGGAGGGGAGATGTGCCTGAGATACTTCTTATTTTGCAGAATAGTTATTTGTTTCTTGTTTCTTTTTGAAAAAGAGAGATGCACCATGAAATTACATAGGTGGGATGGGTACGTGTAATATTCATGCGACCTTCAGCTGGGGGTATTTTTGTTTCTAGATGTAAATGACCTATTTTTGTGGGCTGCAGTGCATCCTTTCATTATTCTGAAGGCCTTGTTTTGCATTTAGATCAATGAGGTAATGACTGATCCGGTTAGTGAGGGAGTCTTTGTATTCTCTCTGAGCTTATTTTAAAGTGAGTATAGGAAATGGGTTGTTGCATCCTGACTTTTTGTTGTGAAGCTATTGTCATGCTATGGGCATAGGATGGTACTGTCATGTCATGGAGGACAAGGCTAAAGGGTGAAGGTGAAAGAACTGAACCCTGTGGAACACTGTTGGGTAGCATTCGGAATTCAGAATTTTGGTTTTGTTAGAGCACCCGGGCTTGTCTGCCTGAAACCAGGCCTGCTATGTTTTCACTATTTTCTTTCGTGTTTGTATCCAAGATTTTCTTGCTATGGTTATTAGCATGCGCTTTGGTATTTAATCGAAAGCCCTGATTACGTCTATGACTGGTAAGGGGTTTCTTAATGGTGACTGAATCTTGCTGAAGCCATCAGGTAAGAGTTAACTTGACGTGAGGGTTAGTGGTAGTGAGTTTTGATCAGAATCCAAGTTGGGAATCACCGGGATTGGCGGGGGGGATATTTTTTTAAGATTAACTTTTCTATGACTGTGAATTGTTTACAAAGTAGGAATAATGGTCCATAGGTTGTGAGACTACTGGGTGGTTTTCCTGGTCTGAATATGGACTAGCTTTCTTAAAAATTTCTGGGATTTGGTTATGAGTCTGGAAGCTAAACAGTTCAGTAAGGGTGGATATTGTTTCAGGACCAACATGTTTAAAGTAGATGTTTGAAATCTCATCAGAACCGGCTGCTTTGGAGTTTTTCGTGTTTTTTGTATTATGTGTTGTACTTCTGATGTGAATGGAGGTAGTGTTTATTGGCTTTGATTTTGTAATGACTGTTTTGACGAATTGTGTTTTTATGGCTTTTCGATGCAAAATAATTAGAATGTCTGCTTCTTCATTATTGCTGGAGATGGTTTCATCACTGCTTTGCGGAGTTTTGTGGGTTGATGAGGGTGAGGTTTTTGATGTGTAGATATTTTTTTTCGTTTTCCAAATTATGCTACTGTTCGCTCTATGCTGAAGGTTGTCCACAAAGCTTTTCCACTTTTCATGCTATTGAGATTTAATAAATTAATTTACTGTGTTTTGGGGTTCTGCAAAGCTTCAACTTCTGCAAGGTTGAGTTGATTCTATTTATTTCTATTTTACTTAAAGGAAAAACTAAGGTTGCCACTATGGATTGATGTTCTGTCTTCATTAGTGATTTTATGAAACAAGGAGACTGGTTCGGTAGTTTTTGCAATAGAATCTAGACTCTGTGGAGGTACTGTATGTATGTGTTGACAATGTTGCATATTTCATTGAGTATTTTGATATGCATAGATGTTATTTCTTTGGTGTTGTCACTGGATACTGTTTGTATGCAGTGTTTGTTAAAGGGGTGTCTTTGTGTGAGAGCTACTCCCTTTCCTGTTGTTTGTTTTCTTGTTTGAGTGTTGGCTAGTTTGTAAAGTGTGGAGTGTTAGACATGTTTGTGACCTTAGTCTTGTATTAATGCCGTGCCACTGCTATGTGTTAGTGGAGAAAATTGTGAGAGTCTGTAGTCCTGTATGTTGATGTCACTGATGTCTATTTATAAATCCATTATCATGTGTTTTTTTGTGCTTTTGCATGTTCGTTTTTAATATGTGTGTTGGGTGTGTGCATCCTGTGTGTTGCTGCAGCCACAACTCCACTGGGAGTCATGGGGTTTGCATGATGACAGGCCGAAGCACTCCAGATGCAACCACTTTTATAGCAGTTGCACTCAACCTGCCAGTGTCAGCATGTAATCTTTTCACTACAGTTTGTGGCCAGGCCTTGAGTTCAATATCTCAGGCTACAAGAATCAAAAAAAGGTAGCAGGTCAGAGTTGTTCTAGCCCGTCTAGAAGAAAAAAACGTTGAAGAGTGTATTTCCTGAAGCACGGCTTTGTCCCGACACTGCGGCCCATCCTCCTTCTCCTGGGGAAACGAGAAGAGGTGACGATTGTCCATTTTTAGTCCTTACTCAGGCTGGGATGTCTTTTTGCGAGCAGGTCCTCCATCAAAGCTTGTCGACGTCACTGCAGGATATATTATATGGAACAAACTGTCTTCCCTTGTGGAATCAATGATACAGTACTATGCTTGAATAATTCATTGGATAAATTTTTTGTGTTCTGATCCCACGCTAACTGTTTTCATTCTTGAATAATACATTTTGACCAAATGTTTTTATCTTGATTTTTATTTATTTATTCTTTTTTTACAGTTCAGAGGCTAGATAACACAACCACAGAACATCATCGATAAGTACAAACATAAGCAAAAGTCTACTTACACTCCCCTACCACCAATGGAAATGGAAGATGTTACATGAAACATGTGTATTTCATAGAAGTTTTAAACAGACAACAAAACAGTATGAGGAAAATTAATGGGATTCTCTCTGCCATGGTAAAGAAAAAATAAGTGGAAAGCAGGACACAATGCTGGCAGAGGACTGTTAGCGAAATTTTGTTCACTGTTGTAATGAATATTGTCTTACTGCTGGTTTCCCTTGCAGATCCAGAATGGCACAGTAAAATTTCCATTCATCTTTTCCTATAAAATTTCCATGAAGGTTTTTCTATAATGTTTGGTACTCCTTCACACTTTATCCTGTAGGCTTCGACTTTAGGGAATGGTGGGGGGGATCCCTCTTGCACTGATATTCTTGTTCTTGACTCACAGAGTAGTATAGATGGCTCTAACTAATCCTAAGATAAACAGACACGAAATAGTCAATAGGACAGCTCGATGTTTGCTTTCCTTTATACACAGTCCCTCCAACAACAGTGAAATTAGTGTTACACCAGTATGGTACTTTTCATCATACTCCTTCCACCATCATTAACTGAGCGATCTGTTCAAGACTTTAATAAGCTTTTGTTAAACCCTTCGTGGGGGGGGGAAGTAATAAAACAACGACCTCCAAAACCCATTTAATATACAAAAAACACCCTTTCACCACCACTGCTGCCAACCCAGACCTGTGTGTGTGTGTGTGTGTGTGTGTGTGTGTGTGTGTGTGTGTGTGTGTGTGTGTGTGTGTGCTTAGTGGAGGGTCTTAACCTAATCCTGAAGTATCTCTAATACTAACATTGACTTACGGGCAGAGATGAATGGAGCTAAGGTCTTGGGAAGAGAAACGAAACGCAGTACGAGGATTACACAGGGATTAAGACAAATCCTCATTGTGCTGGAAGAGGAGATAAAGTGTGGCAAAAAGAGGGTCACAGAGCGGGACAGTCATGGCTCTGGATTACAACTTATCGTTGTGGCTTTAAACTTTCAGGGCTCCCACCGTCTTTGTGGATTTTATGGTCAGTATAAGAACTATTTATGTTTCATATAACTGCAATAATCTACGTGCAAGAGCTTTCGGTGTGTTACAACCAGTGCAGAGTTTGTGCAACTGGAAGACCGTTCAACTAAGCGCGTTCGTCTGCTGTGCTGCGGCGAGTTGGTAGGCCTATAACATTTCCTGGTACCCCTATTCTCTTGTCTTTGACGTATTTCCACCATTTATATAGCGCACACACACACACAGACACACACACACACACACACACACACACACACACACACACACACACACACACACACACACACACACACACACACTTCGTCCTTTGGTAAAAGCGAATAATCCTATCAAATTCTTTAAGATCCTTCAGTAACTTTCCTGTAATCCAGTGGACAGGAGACAGACGGGTGAAAATGTAATATCAGCACATATCTGTTGACGAAGGAACCTGCAGTGCAGACAATATATTCATTTCCCAAAGGGACTTTTTTTTCTTATTGTTAGTCATATTCAGGACAGCAGCTTGACTCAGTTCAATCATTATACACAGCCGAGGAAAACTGACAAATATAAGAGAGAAAATGACTGCACTGTGCATGTAACTGGTTCTTCAGAATATCTTGCCAGGATTATGTTAATATGGCCTGCAGTCCTACCGGACCCAGGTTCAAATCCCTGTTGGGGCAGGGAACAGTTTAAGGATTTGAATTTCATGTAAAGCAGACTTTACCGATCAACCAGAAGACCCTCTTACATGTCGTAAAAATACCCCCACTAATACTAATACACCAGTCCTGTATGAGACAGCCCTAGTATGTATTCAATATGAACAGTGTGCGTTAGCGTCGAAGTGGTGAGATGTAGAGGTGTATGAAATGTAGGAGGACTACTTGGCCTTGGGAGCAGGCTATGAAGCCTATGCCCAGAGTCAAGCACATAAGAAAAAAAAAAAAATTAAATGAGCTCTCCAGCGAGTGTCGGACTCGGCAACTCTCTCACTACTTTCACATCCTCCTCCTCCTCCTCCTTTTCTTTTACTTCATCCTTCTTTCTCTCCGCTTTCTTCTTGTAACGTCACCTGCATCACTTCCCTTCACCTCTTTCACTCCAAGAACTTCATGGCCTATGTGAGCTTGTCCTCACATGTTGTTAATCTCATATCTTTCAAAAACTTGCATTCACTGTCCTTATCAAGGATACTGGCAAGTTAGCCTTAAAGTTAGCTGGCCATACCTATGTAAAGCAGGTTTTACATGAGAGAGGAAGTAGTAACAAGAGAATGAATAAGTATGGCAGATACAGTAGAAAACAACATAAAAAAGAAAGGAAACAAGGACAGGACAAAGAAGAGTGGAGAATCAAACTTGGAGGGCAGCACTGCACCTGGGCAGGATATGTCTGGGTAACACTGGTCGTCGTTTACGATTCGAGAGAGAGAGAGAGAGAGAGAGAGAGATTAAGTTCCGGGTGCCAGTTGATAAGTACATTTCCGCCACTAAGTGGAAAATTGGACATGTGGAGAGAATGGAGAATGAAAGACTGACTAAGAGGGTGTATGTAGGTGAGGTGGAGGGTGGGAGAGGGAGGGGTAGACCGAGGATGAGGTGGAGGGATGGAGTTGAGAGGTATATGAGGGAGGAGGGGGTTAGTTGGGGGGAGGGGAGTCAAATGGTGGGTGACAGAGTGACTTGGAGGCGTTTTGTCTGCGGCCACCCTTTGCGGGATTAGGGCGTCGGGCTATGGATAGATAGATAGACTAATATAAAGGATAATTCATGCAACATTATAAACATGATAAAGAGGTATGAAGGTAATGACTAAAATATCACATCAAAAGGGGAAGGGGCAGGCCTACATACAGTGCCAAACCAGCGAAATAAGGTGCAATGATCGAAGGAGGAATGCTGATGTGACTGATAGGTTTTTATAATTTTGCACGTGATGGAATACTGAAGAATGTTTAAGAAAATGCGATGACTAAAAGAAAAATCCTAATAAGGTAGAGTACAAATAATTATGTTTCGCTTTAGCAATGAATATATTCTAATGACTGTAAGGAAAAACACACAACAATTTACACGATAAATGTTCCGAGCTGGTAGTGAAATGTAACTACAGTGACTGTAAAGAGAAGCACTGAAGTTATTGTAGGGATGAATAGCCTACTGTAACATAATAACGAGTGAAGATAATCTTACTGCGATTCGTATCTTTATATGACCTAGACCTAATATTCACTTACATTTCTCACCTATGGATGGGGTGAAGTTGAAACGAAACACAATGAAAGAAGAAGACAAAAAAAAAGAGAATCGGAAAACTTTCAACAGCATGCCCAGTGAAATGGGTCACAGTCGTTCACTCATCATTCCAGTCCTTGGAATCTTAACATGGTGACTAGTTACGGAAATTGTAATTGTTATAATTATAACCACCACCATATGTGTGTTTCCTTCAAAACTGCTTCCAGAACTGCGATGAACTGAAGCGTGTATTATGTAAACAACAGTTAGTATTTACAGCATGCAGTGAATGCGAAAAACTTCCGATGTTTCACCGTTCATGAAACTGATATTTCCGGCTTGGTCCCACAAACTACCAAGCTTCTGTTACGTATTAGCCTCAAAGGTCATCCCGAAAACTGTGAGGAGAATAACATCCGACGGAACGATAATCTGGTCATATTTATCTCCTCGCTGACTAATGACCATTATTGTCAGTTACTAGCTCTTTGGTTATTAGCTGTACGTGTATGTATATAACATCTTTGTTCTTGTGTTTTGTTAGAATATATCTATATCTATATCTATGTATTTATCTATACTTCAGAGATGGAAGATAATGGATACAGAGATACCTGTTACCAGGAAAAACTGTAGGTGTCAACCTAAGGTTTGGAGCGCGCTCCAGCAAGCAGGATGTGTTCGAGTCGAGCAGCATTTAACGCAAATGCTATTAAGCAGAGATGTTGTTTAGATTTAGCACTATCTACTGTACTTCCACTTTTTCCATTGAATGAAGTGATTTTCGTTTCTTTTTTGCTTTTCACAAAACCAAACAAGAACCGTTGCCAAGGCACAGCAAACCCGTCCCCGGCAGTCATTCAGTGTTGACGCAAACACACAACAGGATATCTAGTCAAAGATGTCACAGCAAATTTGGAGTAAATCGGGTGAAAACTGATGATTTTATGTTCATTTGAAATTTTAGGCCCAACCCACCTGACATTGACCTCCCCCTACTGCTAAGTTGGGGTGACCCCCCTGATGTAATGAGGCATGTTATAGGATGCAGATTTGAAAGCTGCACCTTTAGGTTTTGGCTAACTTGCCTTTATCCTTGATAAGGACCGTGAATGCAAGTTTTTGAAAGATATGAGATTAACAACATGTGAGGACAAGCTCACATAGGCCATGAAGCCATTGGAGTGAAAGAGGTGAAGGGAAGTGATGCAAGTGACGTTACAAGAAGAAAGCGGAGAGAAAGAAGGATGAAGTAAAAGAAAAGGAGAAGGAGGAGGATGTGAAAGTAGTGAGAGAGTTGCCGAGTCCGACAGTCGCTGAAGAGCTCATTTAATTTTTTTTTTTCTTATGTGCATGACTCTGGGCATAGGCTTCATAGCCTGCTCCCAAGGCCAAGTAGTCCTCCTACATATCATACACCTCTACATCTCACCACTTCGGCGCTAACGCACACTGTTCATATTGAATACATGCTAGGGCTGTCTCATACAAGACTGGTGTATTAGTATTAGCGGGGGTATTTTTACATGTCGGCGGGTCTCCTGGTAGATCGGAAAAGTCTGCTTTAGATGAAATTCAAATCCTTAAACTGTTCCCTGCTCCAACAGGGATTTGAACCTGTGTCCGGTAGGACTGCAGGCCAAATTAACATAATCCCGGCAAGATATTCTGAAGAACCAGTTACATGCACAGTGCAGTCATTTTCTCTCTTATATTTGTCAGTTTTCCTCGGCTGTGTATAATGATTGAACTGAGTCAAGCTGCTGTCCTGAATATGACAAACAATAAGAAAAAAAAGTCCCTTTGGGAAATGAATATATTGTCTGCACTGCAGGTTCCTTCGTCAACAGATATGTGCTGATGTTACATTTTCACCCGTCTGTCTCCTGTCCACTGGATTACAGGAAAGTTACTGAAGGATCTTAAAGAATTTGATGGGATTATTCGCTTTTACCAAAGGACGAAGTGTGTGTGTGTGTGTGTGTGTGTGTGTGTGTGTGTGTGTGTGTGTGTGTGTGTGTGTGTGTGTGTGTGTGTGTGTGTGTGTGTGTGTGTGTGTGTGTGTGTGTGTGTGCTATATAAATGGTGGAAATACGTCAAAGACAAGGGAATAGGGGTACCAGGAAATGTTATAGGCTACCGACTCGCCGCAGCACAGCAGACGAACGCGCTTAGTTGAACGGTCTTCCAGTTGCATAAACTCTGCACTGGTTGTAACACACCGAAAGCTCTTGCTCGTAGATTATTGCAGTTATATGAAACATAAATAGTTCTTATACAGACCATAAAATCCACAAGAACGGTGGGAGCCCTGAAAGTCTGTTTCGTCTGATCATATTAATATTTGAAAAAGATAATATTCGTATTTGCATGTTTAAAATTTCCATATAACTGCACGATTAAAGGATACCGGCAATTTACACCCCATCCACACGCTGGCCTGGGGAGGAAACTTTGTGTGAAAGTGTTCATGCATGGACACATACCTCACTCGCTCAAACTATAAGTAAGATACAATGAAGGGGTAAATGATGATCATTACTTTATAGTACAGTTTGACTGAGACTTGAGCATCAGATCCACACTGGAATATTGAAGTAAGAAAGGTAGTCATGAAGGAGAGTGTCAGCATAAGTTATGGTGGCAGGAAGCAGTAACAAAAAGAACAAAAATGGAAGAGTAAAAATAAAGAAATGGAAATTAATTATCCATGCTCAATGCTACGTCCCTTCCCTCGTAGCCTAATGCACTCAATTACTTCAAAGTTCACACCTTCCTAAAACACTAACTACCTCACACCACCGTACTGGCACTCACATCACCCAGCACCATTCCTCAAGACCAATACACGTTCCACAACATCTTCTAATATTTCCTTCATGACAGTTACCTACACTGTCTTCTTCACCCCCCCCCCCAACGCAGCACTCAGCTCCGGACATTAAGCTGCTAAGTGGAATAAGCAGGGGAGACTTATAGCCTGGCCCAGGGAATTATGACTCATAACTTCCCAGGCCATGTCCGGGGCTGCCTTATTGTACTAGTTCCCTTATTAACACCGACGTTGTATCTAACTTTACTTTTTGAGTATTTGGTTTTAGTCAGTACTGAGCATCAACCACCCCTCTATAGAATAGAAACCCAGTCTCAACTACATATGGTTGCTATGCCACAACAGCTGAAATAATGAGCTGTCCTTCTTCCTCTTATCCCTTCCGTCTTTCATGAAACAAGCTACTGTGTTTCAGAGATGAATATCCACAAAGCATGCTGCTCTGTTCACCTGCTTTGTCAGTTCTACTAACTTTGTTACTGGTAGTGAGTAGACTGTAGCACCAGCCGAACAGGGTGGTACTCCTGAGGTGGATGGCAAGCTGTTGACAGGGTGAGCTGGACCTCCCAGTTCAACAGGCCTCAGGATCTGTACCTGACCTTCTCCCTTTGCTTAACATTTTCATTGTTTTCACTGACACAGAGAGTAGGACAGCATACTGTCATAAACATTTACCTTCTAATGTCTACACCAGACTACATGCACATTAGACATCACACCTTCTGTTTCATCCCTCCCTTAGCAAGGGCCACTGAAGTATTAAGACCGAAGGCTGTGGTACATGGGATTGCCACCATAGGCAAGGTAGGGCTGGCGGCACAAGGCCCTCCTGGTCGTCTTCTAGCAACTGTGCCGGCAGTAGTTGTTGCAACCACAGACCATGCTCGTCAGCGGAGATGTGCGGGTTCGGCCTTATTTTTTACCGGTAGTATTTGTACCAGTCTGAATGTTACCACGTCTTCCTCCATTTTTTTTTCTAGCCCCATTCCTCACAGAAACCCAAATCTTTCCCTTCCCTCCAATGACTTATCCTCATGTAGTTTTCCTAGTTACCATGTCCTCACGAACTTTTGCAACGAGTGTGGCAAATGTGAATATGCAGTTGACACTATCTTGAACTTCACTTCCATTAATTTTGATTACTCATTATCCAAACTAAACTACTGAAATATAACCAGACATATCTGTATGGTTCATCACTTCACAAACACTTCATCAGAATCCTGCGTATTTGACTCTATACCCACACAGTTGACTAATCTTAATCTCGCCCTTATGACTGAAATTACCGTTTTAGGTGATTGTAACGTCCATAATGTAGAATGGTTATTCCATTCTGCCAGGACTGACGATACTGGTCTAGAATGCGAGCTGTTTGAAGAATCATTTATTCTCACGCAGTTGGGAAAACAATCAACCAGAATACCAGCTTATCCTGACCATAACACTTATCTCTTGGACCTATTCCTGACAAACAACCCAGATTATTACAGGATACAGGTACCATCATCATGTTGATCCTCTGACCACAAGCTCTTCAAAGCCTCATTTGTCAGTTGCCCCAAATCTCCCACTTCCGCACTAGTCAGGGTGACCAGCTAGCACTTTGATAGAGCAGAGTGGAATGAATTTACAAAATATATAGCTGATATTCCACTTCTTCACTGACATCATCTCTACCCAGTCCCACATTAGTGACATAATACAAACTGGTACAGAACTGTTCAAACCCAGTCAGCAATTTGCTCTAAGATCATACTCCCCCGAATGGTTCGACAGCAATTGTGCCAGAGCAACGCCCCAAAAGTCTTTAGCATATAACTCTTATTTTAAGTGAAGAACTACCGAATCCCTTAGTCAATTTAAAACTGTTAGGAACCACGCAAATGCAGTAATAAATCTCGCCAAATCAAACTTTCTTCACAACCAAGCATTCAGACTATTGAATGGTCCTAATGACAATAGAATATTCTGGTTAACTCTGTTCTTTCAGTAATAGCTTTAACAAGTCGTCACCCATTTCCCAAATAAAATCTTCAGACGGAAACTAGAAATGACCTTCCTGGAGCTAGAAATTCTGCTTAGAGGAAGTCAGCCACAATGTTCGTTTACTAGAACTTGACTCCCTCGAAACTGTCACACTAAAGATTCGAAAAGAGATAGGTAAAATCTATCATAGACAATTTACCAACCTACAACCCTCTAGGTCGAGATGGAATTCCTACAATAGTTTTGAAAGAGAGTTCTCCAGAACTTGCTCCTGCACAGGCTAAGTCATTACTTTATGCATTCGTACTTTTTCATTCTCTAATCCTTGGAAAAAAGCCAATATCCACCTGGTTCCTAAGAACGGAAGTTTCCCTGATCCTTCTGATCACAGACCAATAGCTATCACATCTTCTCTTGGTAAAGTATATGAGACTGTTATTAATAAGCACATTGATAAACATGTTGAATCCAACAACTTAATTAGTGACAGACACAATGATTTTCGCCACGAAAGATACACTGTCGATATGTTCAATCTTGTGACTCATACCATCCATCAGTCAGTTGACCAACAAGGAGAAAGCCATGCAGTAGCCCATGATATTTCTAAAGCTATTGACAGTGTGGCACCGTTCCCACCTACCCCAACTCCATTTCTACAGCCTAACTTCTTTTGTCTCACTGATTTTCTCATATCTCAGCAACAGAACGATAAGAATAAAAGCAGGTGATATGTATTTCAATGTCCATTCAATTCATGACGGCGTGCCACAAGGATCACTCCTGGCTCCAAGCCTGTCCCGAATTCATATTAATGAAATATTGTGTCTCCCATAATCCAATTCATTCAAATGCAGATGACTTAACCTTCACAGTTCCTTTACACTTCCATTCACAAAGTACGATATTTGTAACTCCCAACCACGCACTCAGTGCAGC
Organism: Coenobita brevimanus; assembly: GCF_032717465.1. Lineage (NCBI taxonomy): Eukaryota > Metazoa > Arthropoda > Malacostraca > Decapoda > Coenobitidae > Coenobita > Coenobita brevimanus. Next base: position 7,159,519 of record NC_136959.1, read on the forward strand.
AGTCTCCATAAATCTTTCTCTCTCTTTCTTTCTCTCTCTTTATATCTATCTGTCTCTCTATATTTTTATATCTATCTATCTATTCATCCATCCATCCTTCCACCCATCTAACCATCTATCTATCCATCCATCTATCTATCTATCTACATTATCAATCAATCAATCTATCTATCTATCTATCTATCTATTTTTTTATTTATTATATTATTTATGTATTTACACACATGGGCGCACGAAAGCAGAAAACGGTATGTATGTGTCTGGTCCGATTTGTCTGTTCATTTGACCCTCTGTCTGTCTGATAGACCGATTGTGGAACAATGACTGCACGGAACTGCACCAGTTTTGGTTCAGTTTTGGCGTAATGACTGAGTACTCTAAGTGAAACAGTGATTAATTTTTGTCCTAAGAATTTCATGCATCACAGGTCAAAGATAAGGTCAATTCAAAAAGTTTGACTCAGATTTCACAAAGCTGAATGGAAGATATGAATGACATGAGAGAGTGAAGAGGTTCAGTTTTGCAAACAATCGGTGAAAGGTAAGGGTCAAAATGAATAATCAGATAAAAATTCGGCATTGGTTTCAGGGTTTAAAGCTAGCAGAGCAGGAAATTATTCAAGTATCAATACAATAGGTCAAAACTCAGGGTCACAAAGTAAGGTGACTTCAACACCTTTGAGCCGATTTGAACCAAAATATGAGGATAGGTAGAGCGCCAGGAAAGGAAGAACTCATTCGCTTTGAAAAGGAATCAGTCAAAACTCAAGGACATAGGACAGGCAAAGGTTTGGCCTTAGGTCGTTCCTACCATTACTGGACACGTTTCGTGTCTGGGCATGTTGCTCATCAGTTTCGTAACACTGTGATGAATCAAGTTATAAGTTGATCAGACAGAGGGAAGTTGCTTCAGCTCCTTATGTCTACACGATTAATTTTCAGCATATTTTCTTTCCTTAGTTACGCTCGAGCACTAGACATGCCTAATAATCGTGTGGTCAGGCCTTTAGATTGACTGTACGGCAAAGGTGTTGCATTCACTGGTCACTTCTTTTTGTTCGCTCTGTTATGTAAAGAGTCCATGGCCAAGACTATAGGAGATTAGTACGTTTATGGGTAAATAAGCTTCCTTCTGCTCATGGTGGCATTGCATGATCGACAAACCTTCAGCAACCTTTTGGTGGAGCCCATGTGAATGGTATAACTGTCACTAAGAATGAGTCACTCTAGCCACTGAAGCAGCTCAGATGATTGAGGATATGTATTTAGATAAATCAATATTTACATATCTTCCAAGAAACCCTCTGGTATGATATAAAAACACCCTTGTTCCTTTCATCGCTCAGACATTCCTACCACATCTCAGTATAGATGGTCCGCTCATGGCGCCAACGTAGTGAAACTTTTGTTGGTGGTAGGCAAAATTTTAGGCAGCGGACTTTCAAGACTATGGCCACAATTGGATACATGAAAATTATACAGCAATATCGAGAAATTAACGGACGTTTGTTCTGCACTACATATGATAATCTGAAATTTAATTTTAACTTTACGGCAGAATGTAGTGTATGCTAAGACTAAGCTTCAGCAGAGGATGTGTGACAAAGCATCACAGAAGGAAGTGTCACAGTAGGCACCCTGGATAAAAAAGAATTGTTAACAAAGGTTAATAATATTTACCCTATTACACATTTTTTAATGATTCTGTGTTATTTCTCGGTTATCTCGAAATTTTCTCGACAAAACTATTTGAAAACACTTTGTACTTCCTTTCAACAAACTCTGCCTTAAAATTGCAGGTGTCAAGTTACACAGTGACAAGCCAAATGGTTTCCTCTAAGCCAAGAAACCATTTACAACGCTGGATGGTAACCATATAACGAAACCATACGTGCTCCCTACGTGTCAACATGTGGGTTGGTGGAGGTTAGTGCCCCTTCCCGAAAAACAACTCAAAGTCAAATGGACACCCCCTTACAGGATTATGGCGTCTCGCAATATATATATATATATATATATATATATATATATATATATATATATATATATATATATATATATATATATATATATATATATATATATATATATATATATATATATATATATATATATATATATACTGTATATATATAAACATACATAAAGCGAAATAAAACCACCTAAGGTTACACCACCTAGGTGCCAGCCCCTATCTACCTCTTTCCCCCCCAGGAAATCTATTAACGCTTAGAGAAATTTTTACCCTTGAACCTATCATCTCCATGAACCTATTTCCCTCATGGGATTGCTTTCCCCATGAACCAAAATTTCCCCCTTAGAACTATTTTACCACAATGGGTCCTACTTTACTCAGGAATATATTTTCCCCATCCACCCCTGTTCCCCATGGACCAGTGTAACCATGAAATTATTTCTCTCCATTTACCTATTATGCCCCTGGACCTGTTTTCCTCTACTGAGATATTTCCCGTGGACCTATTTCCTAATTTTGATCCAATTTTCCTTCTTGCTGTTATTCTCGTATTGTAGCTTGAATGCTTCTCTAAAGATGGAAGAAACGTTCCAGTTGTTATGAAACGTTTATGTGCATATCATGCTCGAGGACAACTTTTTACTTTGGAAGTATGAATGAGAAAGAAAAAAGTCAGACAAAAGAAGAAGAAAGTTTATATTTTTGTAACTTGAGTATATGACTGATGTGTAGGTCGCTTTAGCTTAAATAACAATGGTCTTTTCATATGCATGGATAAAACTGAACTTCACACGCATTTTTGTGCGCAGTTCCCAATGCCTCAAGTGTGTCATGTCATTGGAACCTGGGCTATCCCTACACAGCAATCGGGCTAATATGTGTTTATATGCATACATACATCTCTGGGTTGTGTTTATCTTGGGTGGATCTCAGGATACGCAGTGAACATCCCCACACAGTATTAAGTTAAATTTTTCCTTCCATTGTAGTCAACACAATTCACTAGCACAGCATATCAATGACCTTGTCTTTCCACACGTGTTCCAACTTTAAGTTATAGACTACTAATCTCATTAAAAAATATTATATAAAACTGATAAATAGCATTTGAATTAAAAAGAATATTACAATAATCATTGAATATCTTTAGCAATACTGGTGCTCTATCTCGAGTAAAGGTGAAAAAAAAAAAAAAAACAGCAATATAGAAATATGTAGTATGCAACATAGAATTAGTTTTTCATTTACAAAGTAAATTTAACCTCCAATAAAATAACTAGCACATAAGCCTGTTTCCAGGTACACCACCAAGGGTTCGAGTCCCCAACCATCCACTTTACCCCATGCACCAATTTTCACATCATGGTCCCAGTCTCCTCCATGGGCCTATTTCCCCTCTTGGCTTTGGACTTACTTTTCCAAATGGACATATTTTCCTTCTTGGACCGGAGTTCCTGCTTGAGCCTATTACACCCATGGAGCTGTTCCTCTCCATACACCTATTTTTCCCTATAGAATAGTTTTCCCAGTGAATCAGTGAATCTGTTTTCCCAATGGATCTATTTCCCCCATGGTCCTAGATTCACCATACGCAGGTATTTTTCCTATGGATCTATTTACTTCATGGACCTACTTTCCCCCAAGGAGCTATTATCGTCCCTGAACCTTTTTTCCCCTGTGGATTTATTTTCTTTTGAACACATTTTTTTTTTTCTCATTGGTCTGTTTTCTTCTGTTTAAATACTTTCCACCATGGTCCTGTGTTCCACCCTGAACTGATTATCCCTCCATTGGTCTAACGTGGAATATGGGAAAACGAATCGATGGAGTTATTCATATCTGAGAAGACCTCTGAGTGCTATAGAAAGTTTTGAGGCCGTAACACGTGTACAGTAGCTCAAATGCTCCCCTAAGGTGTGCATAAACATCCGTGATTATTATTTAAAATTTTGACGCGTAATGCACTAGTGCACTACTTCAACTTTTAGAATTATATCTAATGATGAAAGAAATAAAGGGGAAAAAAAGAAGAACAAAATAGATATTTCTGCGACCCGAGTTCACAACTCTTATGTAAGTTAAAGAAGCTTTGAGAGTAGCTTTGCACTTAAATAATGAAGGACCTTTTGTCTCCACGTATAAAATTGTGTTTCACAGGTGTTTTTGTGCACTGGTCCGTATGCATTATATGCATCACATCATTAGAAACCGGGTCGTCCCTAGATAGTAAGCACTACTGAAGTGTGTGTGTGTGTGTGTGTGTGTGTGTGTGTGTGTGTGTGTGTGTGTGATCTCATGGGTGGATCTCAGGGTATGGAGTGAATGTGCCCACACAGTGTCAGGTATAATCTTTCACTGCATTGTACTCGCCACAATTCACTTGCACAACATTTGTAATTGACTTTGCTTTTCCACATCAGTTTGGTTTTTAGGTCACTCATTATTTACCACATTAATGTAAGAATTTTATAAGAATGTTAAAGTGCATCTGAATTTTGAAGAACATTAACAATAATAATTGAACAGCATTAGTAATACTGGTACTCTATTGTGAGTTAAGGAAAAAACAAATCAATGTAGAAATATTTAATGCTCAACATGCAGTTAGGTTTTCATTTATAAGTAAACCCAGCTGAAATTGAAAGACCTATCATATAAACCCGTTTCTGGCCACACCACCTAGGGGTCGTCTCCCCAACTTCCTAGTTTACCTCATGGACTAATTTTCACTTCTTGACCCCATTTTCCTCCATGAACCTATTTCACTTTTTGGCTTTGGACTAACTTTCCCCAGTGGACGTATTATAATTCTTTGACCTAATTTCTCCCATGAAATTATATTCTGCCATGGTCTATTTTCTTTCATACACCTATGTTTCCACCAATCTATTTTCTCACATGGACCTGTTTCTCCCATGGACCTAATTATTCCCTATGGAGAAATTTTTTCCCTTTGAAGTTTTTTTTTTTTTTATCTCATGGACCCATTCCTTCTCGGACCTATTATCTCACTTAAAATTATTCTGCACGAACCAAGTTTCCGTCCATACTCCTGTTTTCCCTTAAATGAACTATGCTGTCCACGGACTATTTTCCTTACTTACTTCCTCTGTGAACCTGTTTTCCCCACGGACATAATATTTTTTTTCCCTCATCAGGGAACACTGAATCCCCACATGGGCCTATTTGCTCCAAAATCTTTTCTACCAGTTGGATGAATGTTTACACTTGGGTTCATTTCTGCCATGGACGTATCCCCCACGGACCTAAATTCCCACATCGATCTATTCCAGCATGGATCTACTTATGCCATGGACCTGAAGGCCAGTGAACTTATTTTTTCCCTTCCACCCACCTACTAAATTACACAACCACTCAAAGAGTTTAGTAAACCAGTCTTCTACCATGTCCTCCAGGAAGTACCACACCCACCCATCCATCCTGAAAGCCCACTAACCCAGCCAGTCTCCTACCATGTCCTCTAGGAATTCCCACAAACAAAGCACATTAACCCACCCCATCCACCTACCCACCCCATTCTGCCTACTCACCCACGCCACCCTACCCTGCCGACCCACTCACCCGCCCCATGCACTACACCCACGCATGATCCCATCCATCAACTTCACCTGTCTCACCCATACCTCGCACTCCATTTGTTCACCCACTATGCCCACCCACTCCATCAATCCAGGCCCAAGCAGCTCACTCATCCCTCCCCACCCACTTCACCCACCGTGCCTGTCAACCCACTAACTCATCTATAAGCCCACCACCTTACCCATTCGGCCAATATGCATGGACCATCAATTTCCACACACACACACACACACACACACACACACACACACACACACACACACACACACAGAGAGAGAGAGAGAGAGAGAGAGAGAGAGAGAGAGAGAAGGGGGTACATGTGCTTTTAGCTGGTGCCATAATAATTATTTTCGAGCACGTGTGTGTGTGTGGGGGGGGGGGTGGCTCTATGATCAAAACAACTCATTGCCATCGTACCTTAATGAACTTGGTAATTGGTGCATATGTTCACCTGGGGCAGACTGAGGGATTACCTGGGTATTTCATCATTTGTCATGTCTGCCGCTGTTACTTTTACTATTTCTTCCTGCACATATTACCTTACTCTTGTGACATAAAGAGTAAGTGCAATGTAGTTGGTGAAGAAGCAAGTATTATATTGGAGGAGCAGGCAGCTAAGTTCATTTCGTGGGTGGAGGGCTCTAGAGTTTAGAAGATTAAACCCCAAAAAGCAACTCAAAGAAACTTAGCAGTTAAGTAAGAATAAAGAAATTGAGGAGGAGAAGAAGGAGGAGGACGAAAAAGATGTAGGGCAGAAGGAAGACATGATCTGAAATTAAGAAGTCTAAGGAAAGATAGGAGAGGTAAAGCTACTGAACAAGAAGAAGAGGCTAACAAAAAGGAGGAGTAGGAGAGGAACAACAGGTAATAAGAGATAAATAAAAAAAAGTAAACGTTGAACACAGAGAACATCACGCTTACCATGGTGCTGTAAGCTAGTGATAATGCTGAATGGTAATATGAAGTCACTGTATCATGGCTCAGGTCAGAACAGATCAAGAGGTAATTCACTGCCAGCAGCGTTAAATTGAGCTACCGCTAACCGACCACTTCAGATTGTGCACACCTGCAGACAACCTGACTTGGATCTCATCCAGTGCCTGTGGGGTGCACCATTATCACTACGGTAGTTTCGTTAATGACCACACTGGAGACACTGTTTCTCCCATATATTCCTTGTGTGACGGAGGAGTAGGGAAATAAGTCAGGAATAGGAAATGCACACCGTATTTGCACAGCCCTGCAGATATACGATAGAAAAATTATCCTCTCCCCTCTAGATGAGAAAGGATTTGATAAAAAATAAAATATATCTTACGAAACAGTGGTGTGCCCAAGAGAAAAGAAAAACATATTTCGGTAAATAGCAAATTATGATACAAATTTTGCCAAATCGAATTGGTTTTTATTTTTCATGTGTGAAACAACGACAAAGACAGGAGAGATAGGTGGATAATATTACAGATACAATTGAAGGAACTACAGTATAGTACATTCCTGGAGAGAGAGAGAGAGAGAGAGAGAGAGAGAGAGAGAGCGGAGGAGGAAGTGAGAAAATATGAGCAGCGGCGAGGGAGAGCCTGAAAGATGGAAGCACGGTGAAAGAAGGACCAATATAAAATGCACTGCTTGAGAGAATTACACTAAGTCACAACAAACAGTAAACTTTATTCTGGCTAATACAATATTGGTAATCAGAATTTTAAGTATGTCAGCATATGAGAAATGACAGCATGGAAAGAAGTGGGACTAGAACTTCCAGTAAAAGAGAAAATTAAATAAATGGAATAAAACATGAAAAAAGGCACCTCTATACTGAACTGAAAAAAATAATTAAACTAGTAAAGAGAAAGCAGAAAAACAATGAAAAAAATGGTAGAAAAATGAATGCAAGCTTCTGTGAACTCAGTCAATCGGCGATGAATGGTGAAATATGAATTATTTAAAATACGATATACAAATCATAATTGCTCTGTAGCTGTTTTTTTTTTTTTTTTTTTTAAATAGTAGATGATGTTTTTGTAGACTGGCTAGAGTATTGTGGACGCCTATGAGCTTAGAGATAGACAACAAATGCTGTTTAGAATAATGCCAAGTTCCTTGGGAAGGCAAATAAGTCATGGAGTGATGTGTTGATGAAGGGATGGAGACAAACTGGTAGAAAAGCTTAAATGTCTTCGCACAGTAACGGTGGAAAGGGCAAAATTTATGCCATTCAGAAATTGGAAAAGAGAGCCGGTCAAGGGTGTAAGCTGCTAAGAATTTAAAGTCCTTGATATACAACAAAGCATTAGGTACGGGCATTGCAAAAAGTCTATCCAGAATGTTTGTTAGTGTTCACACAGTAATAAGAGTGCGAAACACTAGTACTGCGTAAGTATCAACAATCACGAAAGAACTGTTGAAATGGGATTACTGAGGAATATATGTGGTGTAGGGTAAGATAAAAATGGAGAGATTCGTAAACAATGCAAAGTAAGGAAGTCTGTAAATTAGAGGATAGAATAAGTACGTAAAATCGCAGCACACAGGCGCGGCAGTTCCACGTGTCATTTCCATTGTCACATCCTTAAGGAAAGTAGTTTTAGTACAGCATGCAACACGGGTAACTGCTTGTTGATTTTATATTACACAATGTGTGTAGAATAAGCAAAATTTTCCAATATTAGGGTATTTAAGGAAACTGCCTCGTTGCTTGCGGCAGCTTGTTTGCCTACGATCTCGTTAACCTAACCTAACTGGTGAGTTTCGCACCCATACGCCTGTGACTTTCACCACCTATGATTGCCACCAAACCTAACACTGGAAGCCTCGAATTCCTATCAGATTAAAACCTCTAACGTAACCTACTCTAATCAACCTCTGAAAGACCCATTTGAACAGATAATCTGGAAGACATGCGACCGTGTGCTAAAGTATTAATGTAAAATCTTAGTTAATGGTATGGTAGCATTAACAGTATGGCTATGAACAGCATAGCTAGGAGACTGAGGCCCAGTAACTGGTGGGTGAATATGATTGGTAAATGAGATAATAACCGTGGTAATGAAGCTGAGGCAGCACTAGGATTGTAGGATATAGAAATGGGCGGATTAAGTATGGACGAAGATACATAAATTATGACACGGGTTGGAACAATATTTACAAGGTACAGTACGTGTTTTCTCGTTGGACATTAAGTCTATGAAAGGAAGCCGAGAAACACTGTGGGACTTATTTTGTTGGGCAGTTCGTTCTTAGTTTAGATACTGTTTTGCTTTCCCATTCCAGCTTCAGGATACTTTCCACTCTATAGGCTACATGCAGAGAGAAGTTGGGTTGGGATAATAAATGAGCTGAATCTAATAAGCTTTGCGTTAGTTATTTCCACAGCACTGTGTCTTGTTCAACAGACATAAGAGCTAATGTTACAGAAAATACCTCGTGTATGTTTGAATATTTGTGTTGGTTTACAGTATGTGGTGACGGGTCAGGAGGAATCATTACATACCATATATTGACCATTTAATCTAGGCTTCCCTTTTTTCAAATTCAGTACCTGCAGACAGGCATACGAGTATAGCCTCAGTTATTAAGATTGCGCAAGTCCCCGGTAACCAAAACAACGTGAAATGTGGTTCAAGACCACGACTATATTTTGTGTTTCTATTGGTCCTTTTCATAGTGAACAGACCCAGTTTAATTTCCCGATCCTCTTTAAAATTGACTTTGATGAGACCTTGGTGAGGAATGAGAAATGTCAATTCCGAGCTTATAACATGCACTGAAAGTGTTATCGGTGGCAATGTGTATATCCAGCCTCTTGGTGCAGGGTGTTGTGCTAATGTGTGTGGGAATGTGACTGTTAGCAAGAGAGGGAGGGGTAGTCCTGCAGCATCTGGCATACTTGTATGTCACCTCGACGCAAATCTCACGAACATGTTCCCAACGGGCGGGTCAACAGAACTACAAGATTAGGGTGTGCAGGCTGGTGTAACATGGGAGTGCATTGTACTCTCACACGTGAGACTACATGTTTGCCTGGAAGGACGCGACTATAATGGCATAATTTGACTACACACGGCGCCATATGTAAGAACAGAATGCGTTACATTATTTTCGAAGTTACAGTCTTGCCCATGTGTAGCAGAAGAGCACATCGTAATGCAACAACTGTCACATGATTCCACTGGCTTATGAAGTTTTTAAAGGGCTTGAAAAAGAATTTTTCCTCTGGGTTCACTTACACCTCAGATAACTATTGGAGTATACCTTTTGTCATACGGGTCCCTTAGACTCAAGTTACAGCTTGTCAGTAAGATATCAAAAAAAAATTTGAGAGAGAGAGAGAGAGAGAGAGAGAGAGAGAGAGAGAGAGAATCACTCAAGTTCTCATTTTATTTGGACCATCAATCAGTCTAAAAACATACTTCATCAACACATCTTTTTATTTTACAGCCCGTCTGCTATTTTATTTGCAAGTATATCTTCCGAGGCTGCTTTAAATATCCCTTATGTATTGGCATCTGTTGACCATCTAAAACTTACATATTCTTCAGCAGTATGGATGTATACAATGAAATCTGAACCTGTAATTCTCCGTCCCCACCCACCTCCAAGTGGTGAGAGTTGGCCTCACCAATGAAGGAGCAACTTCCAAGCGATGACAATAATTTTGGAAGTAAGAGTAAAGTTTCGCGGTTCACGTGGAGATGTCAAAAGTCTTAAGCCGAACTGGATAAATGGCTTCCTGGATCATAAAGAGACCAGCATCACAAGCCCACACAGACGGACATATTGTACACAAACACATCCATTTGTTTCACCCAGCACACACACGCACCATTACACACCCTCTCACCGCCGCGCCAATCACTCTAACAGTCTTCCACACCACTTTGTTTCCCTGACGGCCATTATATCCCCATCACTCTGCGCTGACGCTCCCCTCAAGTTTATTATCATCCCAAACGAAAATATTCCACTCTCGCAATTTGTTACCAGCACTGGTAGATTCATGAAGACGAGGCCAAGGGTCCTGTATGACTGGACCACATGAGGTTTTCTCTCTTTCCAACCGTCCATTCTTCCGTCCGTCAGTTCTTTCGTGTAGTGAAGGCCGCATTAATAAACCTGTTTTGATAATTGAGATTGCCAAACGAATCTTCTCATGCTAACAGTGTGCCCTCGTCCTAGTGGTCGCCAGTGTCAGGACAACCCCAAGGTCGCACTGACAAAATCAGGCCAGTATCATAAAGCTTTTTTTTTTTAAACAAGAGTATGGGTGTTGGAGAGGACGCTCAGAATACTGTAATTTATGCCCGTATCGCAATTTTCATGCAGCCCACTGGATATAACAAACTGCCAAAAATTTTATATACAGTTCTGTGACGGTACCTCATGGGTTGCTATAGGTAGGCAGGGAAGGAAGTAGGCAATGAGCTAGGCAGACACGTAGGTAGGGAAGCAGGTAAGGAGGCAGGTGGGGAGGTAACTAGGCAGGGAGGTAGGTACAGTAGGTAGTTAGATAAACCGTGAGGTAGGCACGCTAGGACGTAGGTATGCAGCTCGCTAGACAGAGGTAGGCAGAGATGTAGGTAGATAGGTAGGAGGGAATGTAAATAGGTAGGCAATTAAACAGGAAGGGAGGTAGATAGGAAGGTTGTCAGGGAGGTAGGATGAGTAGATAGGAAAGAAGGGAGGTAGGTAGTCAGGCTGGTGGGCAGATAGGTGGGTAGTTAGGTTGGAGGAGAGATAGGTAGGATAAAGGTAGGTAGGGATATAGGCATGTAGGGAGATGCGTAGGTAGGTAGGTAGAGAGGGAGGTAATTAGGGAGGCAGTTAGGATGGAAGGTAGGGAGGTCGGTAGGTAGTGACACCCGGAGGTAGGTAGGCAGAAAGGTGCAAGATGAAGTGCAAGTCAATAAAAATGCCAAATAATAAGCTGGTGGTAGGTGCGACCGTCCATCATCCACTCCCTTGCTGTAGTGCTGCCCCCTCCCCTTTCTCTCTCTTTCTCTCTCTCTCTCTCTCTCTCTCCTTTCTTTTCTCATATTTGTAAAGCTTTCTATCACTTATCTCTCTCACATTAATGTTCAGTATACCTGTATAGAGGAGACTGGATAAACTTAGCGGTTTCAAACATTTAGTCACAACAACCCTTAACTTCCAAATAATGTGATAGCCACCCCCTCCCGCCCTCTACCTCACTGTTTGTAGATAATAAAAATGAGTAGTTTTATGGTGTTCATTTTATACTTTTCACTTCTGCAGTGATGATAAAAGGATTGTTTCCATGAAGAATTACCTTTTAAAACATTTTTTTTCCTCCAGTCTCAAGATTTGTATACACAGTATATCTTTCCAGAGAGTTAAATTCATGAAATTATTCATCTGCAATAAAATCAGAACGTGAGAACTCATATATAATGAGAAGAAGAACGGTAAAGACAATTAACATTATACCTCCCAATATACAGAGCATAACATAAGAACATAAGAACATAAGAAGAGGATAACTGCAGTAGGCCAGTTTAGCCCATGCTAGGCAGCTCCTAGAAGGGTAACTGAACTACTAGAATGAGATAAGGACAGCAAAGAAGAAGGCTCTCCCCCTCCAAACCCTCCAGCCGAAGCCGGCAGGAAAAAGTCAGAAAGAACACCACGCCGTATAGAAAAACTGGCGTGGACATTTTACAGGAAAGTGTGAAAGGAGAATAGAGACTATCATAGTGTAACCTGAAAAGAAAATTTTTTTGAATTAGTATTGGTTATAAGATTTTCTTTATTCTATATCCACCCCTTATTTGTCATATGCTTATCTAGCCTATGCTTGAAACTCTCACTGGAAGAGGCAGCAACTACTTTACTAGGTAGCTTATTCCATTCGTCTACTACTCTATTACCAAACCAATTTCTACCGATTTCCTTACTGAAACGGAATTTTTCTAGTTTGAAACCATTATTTCTAGTTCTATCCTGTATGCTCACTTTAAGTACCTTGCTAATATCTCCCTTATTTATACCATTCATCCACTTAAACACCTCAATTAAGTCTCCCCTTACTCTACGCCTCTCTAGCGAAGTGCAGACTTAGTCTTTTCAGTCTGTCTTCATATGACAGGTTCCGGACGTCATGTATCATTTTAGTCATTCTTCTCTGTACATTTTCTAACGAATTAATATCCATTCTATAGTAAGGACACCAGAATTGTACTGCGTAGTCTAAATGTGGCCTTACTAATGCTAGATAAAGTTTTAGTATTACTTTAGATGATCTATTGCTCACGCTTCTCGCAATAAATCCTAGGACCCTATTTGCTTTATTTCTCGCATTAATACACTGTTGCCTAGGTTTAAGGTCGTTACTAATCATAACTCCTAGATCTCTCTCGCATTCCGATTTGCTAATTTCTTTGTTATCTAAGCTGTATTTAGTATCTCCAATGGTCTTGCCTACGTTAAGTACTTTACATTTTTCAACGTTAAATTCCATTTGCCAAGTTTTAGACCATTTGGACAATGTATCGAGGTCTTTCTGTAAGTTATGGCAATCGTCAGTCGAGTTAATGATACGCCCTATTTTTGTATCGTCGGCAAATTTGCTGATGCTGCTATTGACTCCTAAGTCTAGATCATTTATATATATGATAAATAATAAGGGACCGAGTACTGAACCCTGTGGTACACCGCTAGTTACTAATCCCCAGTCCGACTTAGTTCCATTTATTAATACTCTCTGCATTCGTCCTTTCAGCCAGGATTCTATCCATTTTAAGATATCGCCGTCTATACCGTGTGCTCGAACCTTTCTAACTAACCTTTCGTGTGGGACCCTATCAAAAGCTTTACTAAAGTCCAGATAAATAACATCGTAAGCTTTATCGCTATCTACTGCCTCATAGACCTCCGAGTAGAATGACAACAAATTTGTGAGGCAGGATCGTCCTTGCCTGAATCCGTGCTGACTTTCGTTTATAAGATTAAATCTTTCTAAGTGTTCTCTAATCTTATTTGCCAAAATTGACTCTAACATTTTTTCCTACTATTGACGTTAGACTTATCGGACGATAATTCGACGCAGCTGATTTATCACCCTTTTTAAAGATGGGCACTACGTTTGCGGTTTTCCACGCCTCTGGAACTTCTCCTGAACTTAAAGAGTCATTAAATAACGTTAAAAGTGGCTGACATAATTCTTCTTTGGTTTCTTTTATAATTTTTGCATATATATCGTCCGGACCTGGCGATTTTTGAGGTTTTAACTTATTAATTTCTTTCAATACGTCCTCCTTACTAATGGTTATTTTACTAAGAATATTTTCCGTATTCTCATGGTAAATATTTGCTGCTTGAGGGACCAGACTTAGATTTTCCTTGGTGAATACTGATATGAAATAATTATTTAGGATGGAGCACATTTCTTTATCTTCACTGGTAATGTCACCTGATTCTGTTCTGAGTGGTCCTATCCTGTCTTTATTTTTCGTTCGGTACATTTGATAAAAACCCTTGGGGTTTTCTTTTGATTCACTGGCAACCTTAATTTCATAACTTCTCTTTGCTTTTCTTATCTCCTTCTTTACTTCTCTATTTAAAATTGTGTACCGGTTACGTAAGTGTTCCTCTCCACGTTTTATTTTTCTATATATTCCTTTCCTTTGGCCTATGAGAGATTTTAATCTGTTGTTTAACCATCTAGGTTCCGAATTATTAGTTCTAAACGGCTTTGAAGGAATATATCTATCTTGGCCTCCGTGTATTATATTTATTAACTCGTTATACTTCTCACTGGTTGAACGTCTGCTTGGTACTGTAGCTGAGTTAATTTCCGTCACCTGGACTACATTCCTATCTACCACCTCCTCCCTCACAGACACCTGACGGACATCCCCACGTGCTTCCTGCGCCTGACCTATGACCTGGGAATCCCCACTGACCTGGCATTCCCTCAAATAGCTAATCTCCCTGTGGAATACCGTTCGAAAATAAGCTCTTAAGCCATCAGAAATCTCCTAGACGAAAATTAGGAACGGTGGAGGTATTTTCAGTGGAACAGACATCCTAAATAAATTTGAACTTAATTTCTTCATGATCGCTATTACCAAGTCGTCCACCAACCTCTATATCGCTAATGATATTTTCTTTATTAGCTAAAACCAAATCTAGTATATTATTACCTCTGGTGGGCTCCCTGATATACTGATAAAGGAAATTATCCTGTACTACCTCTAGAAATTCCTCTGACTCTGCATCTCCTGTCTGATTTCTCCAATCTATCCTTGGCAGATTAAGGTCCCCTACAATTATTACTAAGCTGGACTGTGATGCTTTCCTAATTTCCTCCCAGAGGTATTTACTATCAGCTCTACTTAATTTAGGAGATCTGTAAATTGCTCCTAAGACTAATTTCTCCCTATTGTTACTAATTTCAACCCAGACACTTTCTGTGTCCCTATTTACTTTAATGTCTTCTTTATTATAACAGATTAATGAATCCTTTACATAAATAGCTACCCCTCCCCCCTTTCTTCCCTGACGGTTTGACACAAAAATATTATAGCCTTTTATCTGATATTCTGCTAAAAATTCTCGAGTGTCTGTATTAATCCAAGTTCACTAATAACGGCAATGTCTATTTTCTCTGTACAAATTAAAGCCCTCAGTTCATCCATTTTATTACGTAAACTCCGGCTGTTTGTGTAGTACACTTTCAGATTATTACTAGTAGTTATGCCTCTACCTTGGCATTTGCTGTTATTTATTTTATTACTAACTGGGAAACTCTTTACTTTACTAATATAACAATTTTTTGTACTATCGCTTATCGCCCTTCTATCATCGCTTGTTCTATCATCTATCATCAACTGCTCAATTTGAGGTGCCTGAGTGGATGTATCTACACTATTGGTTGAACTTTTGTTCTTAATTTTGCAAGTATCGATGCATCTATCCAAACATGGTAATAATGATTTCTGAGTGTGGTTGCTGCATCTTCCTGTACACCTACTTCTCAATCTCGAAAAAATCCCTCCAACTCTATCTATCATTCCAGCTAAAACAGTAACTACCTGCCTGCTAAGATGGGTCCCATCCCAACTATACAAGGCACTCCGTCCATAAAACCGGTCCCAGCTGTCTATGAAAGGTATTGCATTATCTTTGCAATACCTTTCAAGGCGGCAATTAAACCCTATTGCCCTGCTCAACCATTCCCTTCCAACCCGCCACCTTGGTAAAACACCAAGCACTACAGGGGTTCCTTCCCTCTCCCTAACCTTTTCTAACATCAACTTGTACCTTTTCCACAGTACCTCACTCTTACGGCTACTAATATCATTGCCTCCTACACTGAGGCACACAGTGGGTTTGTCACCACTTTCCTTTACGATATTTGGAAATTTTTTTCTACCACATTAGCCACCCTGGCCCCTGGAAGAACACACATGTTTAGCAGAGTGGAGTATACATGGCCCTGCATTCAGAATATCTCACCTGGGAGTCTCCAACAACAACATTTTTCTTACCTTTCTTGTTCTGTTTATGACTTATGCACTGTACTGGAAGTTCTCTCACCGTCCTTCTCACTCTACTTCCCTCTCTGCCTTCCCTTCACATTCGTCCCGTAGTGCGTCGAATGTATTAGTTGTCTTTTAATTTCCGTTTGCTTTTTTTAAGGGTGAACTTCGTTTGCACCCTTGTTAAGTAGTATCCAACCTTCAGCCTTTTCTCTCTTATCTCCTCCAACATCTCCTCCAACAATTCCCTCATCTGTGCCTTCTCCTGTCTGAGAATTTGGCCTCCCGCTTCAGTTCGAGAAGTTCCTCCTTTACAAATTCAAGGTAGTCCTTTTCAGTACCTGCGAGAGTGGGGACCCACAGCTCTCTGCCGAGGAAAGCCATTACCGCACTAGTTCACACAAGGTAGCACACACTATCACGGGTCAATACGGGTGCTACCACAACACACTCTCACGGATCACTTTAGCACTGCTGATGGTGCTTTGACATGTGTGCCTGACGGCCACACATGTTGCAATGCTCTGCAGAATCGTTGTATGAAAATTTCGTAATTTTATACCGCCTTCAACGATTTATTTTCGAACTGCATAAATCATAAACCATTGGATAAAGACTTTATTCATTAATTACAAAACAAGAGGTAACTATAAATGCTACTCTTATATCGTTCTCAACAAAAACACGAACTTTTACTAATTAATTCTCAAATCCTCTTTTAGCATTAGGTCGCGCCACACCCTTGCCCGTTGTATGCGCCCCCACGTCTGCATAAGAGCCAATTCATCTGTGTAAAACTACCCTGTCTGAGATTACGGCGTCTGGTTAAAGAAAGATAACTTGTCAGATAAATTGAGGAAGAGATAACCCTACAGCACCAGAGGAAGTACTGGTAGGAGGTTTTAAACAGAGAGATGTTTAACAAGGCATTAATAGAGCAAACCGTAGAAAAAAAGAAAAATGTGGCTATCTAGGTCAGAGAAAAACACCATCTGTATCAGTTTCAGTTTTCAAGACGACGTAACGATGCTCGACAAGCCTCCTGCTGTGCCACTTAATATTCAAGACGTCAAATCGGCTCGTCCCACCCCGTTTTACTTAGCCAAGGAAAAATTATGCAGACAAATTTGAGAGAGAAAAGAGCGACTGTGTACACGTGTATATATCTGATTCTCAGGATTTCTTGTCTGGCTTTAACGAATTTTAACTTCTGAACTCTTCAGCAGCACCGCTCGGACTTCCGGCAGTTCTCTCACGCACTACTTTCATCTTCCTGCCATAACTTCTCTTCTTCCTTCCTCCTCCTCCTAGTCCTCCTCCTCCCTTCTCTTCGCTTGCTCCCACTCTCTTCACTTGCATCATCAACATTTGCTCCTCTCAGTCCAATAACGTGACTAACGATCATTATCCTCAGATGTTAAGTTTCACCCTGTTTCAAAAAACTTGCAGTAGCCGTCTCTAAAAGGGAAACGGCGGAAGTTACTCATGAGGTAAGTATGACATAGCTATGTAAACTGGGCTTCACATGAGAGAAGAATTAGTAATAAAATATACTTAACTTTGGTATAGCAAAGTAAAGTAAAAAAAAAACTTCCAAAAAAGGAAGAGGAAAGCTGAAGGAGCCAGGCCAGACGATTCGAAGATTGGAAATACAAAGGCATGAGGACAGCACTGCACTGCCAGGCAGGAGAGAGAGAGAGAGAGAGAGAGAGAGAGAGAGAGAGAGAGAGAGAGCACTCTATGGGACTACAGCTTTTGAGTACTTCATCCATACGACCATCACCCCTATTTCCCCAACCAGATCACAATGAGAATGGACGAGACCCCAGGGAGGACTAAAGCAATAGAAAGTTTCCCCACAGAGGTGCCAATGATAGACCTGTCCCGTTACTGTTTACTCAGAGTAAATATGTTGGTGGAAATGTGTATGAGGGAGGACGCCTTGGATGAGCGGGAGGAGGTAAATATTGGTGAGAGGTAGTGAGTTGTAGAGGCTTGATGTTTCCCTGATGAGCCACATCCTACAGTGTGCTTCTGGTCATAGTTATAATGATGTCATAGGAGGGTGAGTGAGTGAGTGAGCTGTCACACACACACACACACACACACACACACACACACACACACACACACACACACACACACACACACATCAGCTCATGTGAGTATCCTGGAGGTGTGCCGCCCTAGTTGGTTTGTGACAAGTCAGAGTTTCACAAGGATTGACGGGGGCAAGCTTGGGTGAAGTGAAGAAAATAATGATTTAAACGTTATACTTACGGTAACGTAATATTTAATGCAACACACACAGGCAGGCATAGGCTACTCTCTCACTCTCTCTTTCTTCTGGAGAAAGTTATCTTTATTTGTGTGTGTGTGTGTGTGTGTGTGTGTGTGTGTGTGTGTGTGTGTGTGTGTGTGTGTGTGTGTGTGTGTGTGTGTGTGTGTGAGAGAGAG
This sequence comes from Coenobita brevimanus, assembly GCF_032717465.1. Taxonomy (NCBI): domain Eukaryota; kingdom Metazoa; phylum Arthropoda; class Malacostraca; order Decapoda; family Coenobitidae; genus Coenobita; species Coenobita brevimanus. The sequence continues at coordinate 7,178,046 of NC_136959.1, forward strand.
AGAGAGACAGACAGACAGACAGACAGAGAGACAGAGACAGAGAGAGAGACAGAGAGAGAGACAGAAAGAAATAATAATAATAATAATAATAATAATGATAATAACAGTAATAGTAAAAATAAAAATCAATAAAAATAATAAAAAAAATAATAATATACTACTACTACTACTATTACTAATAGTAGTAATAGTATTAGTGGTTTGTAGTTGTGGTAATAGGAGTAGTAGTGACCAATATAATGATAATTATAAAATAATTATAATAAAAAGAAAAAGAAGTAAGAGGAAGAAAAGTTAGATCAGCGCTGTGTCAGCTGCACCAGAAATACAACGGTACTCTTTGGCTCACGTATTCAGTACTGTGGACTGAGTCCATAAAGCTAATACAGTTGCAGCTTTTGGATTAGTGGAAAAGAAAAAAACATTTTAAAGGCTTTAATTTTCATAATTAATCGGTATAAGTCCCGTGAAAGGCTGAGTCCATCAAATACCATCTACGCTTAGAAGATGTTGGGCAGTTAAAAAGGTAAGAGGTGCAATGGCAGTTGGGTGTTACACGTCCGCTGTTGTTATTTGTAGGATGATGCAAGCAAGCAGCCACTATAATAACTTAAAACGAGCAATTTAGAAAATACAACAGTGCCACAGAGACACGATATTTGAATGGAGTTAGTAAGAGGAGCGGTGCTGATGAGACAGGAAATGTCTTTTGACTCCCAAATGTATGTGATGTGGCCGCCCCTTCACTCGCCTCCCATTCCACATTACGACTGAACTCCACGCAAGGGCTAATGTGACCCCTCTTCAAAACCTACAGCTGCTGAGGGGTAAAGGAAAAGCACGAAGTAGACTTACCACACTGAAAGTCTTAAAAACAGATTATACAAATGAGTTAATGCTGTGCTTCCATGATAAGTACTGAGAGAGAGAGATACACACACACACACAGGGTACTGGATGATAATGAAGGACTGAGCTGTGTGCTGAATATTAAAGGATACTCATGAGAAAGATTTCGTCGGGCCGAGAAAAGGAAACTTTTTTTTTTTTTTTTTTTTTTATGTTTGGTGGTAATCATATCGTTGTTGTCCAAGGGGTGGTTGGGGTTTATGACTCACATTACGCAACTCAGGATTGAGCGAGGCTGGTCACCCTTACCTTTATTATTGGGAATGAGTAACTTCGCTTGGATACCCTACGCTCCTGTTGGGGCACAAAAAGATTGGACGATAGACAGACTGAAAGACAGATATAATCTCTTGTCTGGTTCTGTTATTCTTATCATTTTTGCTTTATCTTGTCTGTTCGTCAGAATAAAAGACTGACTAGAAGGGATTATGTTAGTAAGGCAGCGTGAGACAGGAGGGGAGGGAAGACCCAAAGGATAAAAATGGAGAGAGGATGGCGTGGGAAAATCTATACGGGCCGGAGGCGTAAAGTTGTGGGTAGGGCAGCCATATGGCCGGAGGACAGAGCGACATGAAGGTGAGTTTTGTGACTTGTGGAAGCCACGCTTAGGGGAGTTAAGGCAGCTCAGCAATAGAAATGTGGGCCGCCAAGACTCTCTCTTCTTCCCTAGTACAGTGGGCACATGACAATAATTTCTCTACTAATGCAATTGTTCAATCTTACGATATTTATGAGGTACCATAACGATGCATCTCACCGCCTCAAAAGAGTATAGTAGGTCTCTACATTTATAACGTGGAGAGGTCCAATAAGATATGGCAGTAGAATAAGAAGGAAACAGATATCTGATGACTATTTTACAACCACAACTGTCTTCTGGGAGCGTTGGGGGAAATAAGATGTTAATGAAAAGAACAGGGTATGAGAGTAGGTGAAAGAATAAGAGAGATGGGGAGGGGGGAAAAACTGCCTGTGAAAGGAAATACTTGTAGCATATCAACCCGTGGCCACCCTATCACCCTCTAGGAGTCAACACCTCGCTTAACTATTTTCCCCAGGGACCTGTTCTTTATGTGTGGACCAATTTTCTTTCTTAGAAGTATTTTCTACATGAGCCTAT
>NC_136959.1:7180174-7254745 GCF_032717465.1 Coenobita brevimanus
CTGAAAGTCTGTTTCAATCTGATCATATTAATATTTGAAAAAGATAATATTCACGTATTTGCATGTTTAAAATTTCCATATAACTGCACGATTAAAGGATACCGGCAATTTACACCCCATCCACACGCTGGCCTGGGGAGGAAACTTTGTGTGAAAGTGTTCATGCATGGACACATACCTCACTTGCTCAAACTATAAGTAAGATACAATGAAGGGGTAAATGATGATCATTACTTTATAGTACAGTTTGACTGAGACTTGAGCATCAGATCCACACTGGAATATTGAAGTAAGAAAGGTAGTCATGAAGGAGAGTGTCAGCATAAGTTATGGTGGCAGGAAGCAGTAACAAAAAGAACAAAAATGGAAGAGTAAAAATAAAGAAATGGAAATTAATTATCCATGCTCAATGCTACGTCCCTTCCCTCGTAGCCTAATGCACTCAGTTACTTCAAAGTTCACACCTTCCTAAAACACTAACTACCTCACACCACCGTACTGGCACTCACATCACCCAGCACCATTCCTCAAGACCAACACACGTTCCACAACATCTTCTAATATTTCCTTCGTGATAGTTACCTACATTATCTTCTTAGCCCCCCCCCCCAACACAGCATTCAGCTCCGGAAATTAAGCTGCTAGGAGTGGAATAAGCAGGGAGACGTAGAGCCTGGCCCAGGGCAGTCTGACTCATAACTTCCCAGGCCATGTCCGGGGCTGCCTTGTTGTACTAGTTCCCTTATTAACACCGACGTTGTATCTAACTTTACTTTTTGAGTATTTGGTTTTAGTCAGTACTGAGCATCAACCACCCCTCTATAGAATAGAAACCCAGTCTCAACTACATATGGCTGCTATGCCACAACAGCTGAAATAATGAGCTGTCCTTCTTCCTCTTATCCCTTCCGTCTTTCATGAAACAAGCGACTGTGTTTCAGAGATGAATATCCACAAAGCATGCTGCTCTGTTCACCTGCTTTGTCAGTTCTACTAACTTTGTTACTGGTAGTGAGTAGACTGTAGCACCAGCCGAACAGGGTGGTACTCCTGAGGTGGATGGCAAGCTGTTGACAGGGTGAGCTGGACCTCCCAGTTCAACAGGCCTCAGGATCTGTACCTGACCTTCTCCCTTTGCTTAACATTTTCATTGTTTTCACTGACACAGACAGTAGGACAGCATACTGTCATAAACATCTACCTTCTAATGTCTACACCAGACTACATGCACATTAGACATCACACCTTCTGTTTCATCCCTCCCTTAGCAAAAGGGCCACTGAAGTGGTATTAAGACCGAAGGCTGTGGTACATGGGATTGCCACCATAGGCAAGGTAGGGCTGGCGGCACAAGGCCCTCCTGGTGGTCTTCTAGCAACTGTGCCGAAAGCAGCAGCTGATTGCAACCACAGACCATGCTCGTCAACTGGCGGAGATGTGCGGGTTCGGCCTTATTTTTTACCGGTAGTATTTGTACCAGTCTGAATTGTTACCACGTCTTCCTCCATTTTTTTTTCTAGCCCCATTCCTCACAGAAACCCAAATCTCTCCCTTCCCTCCAATGACTTATCCTCATGTAGTTTTCCTAGTTACCATGTCCTCACGAACTTTTGCAACGAGTGTGGCAAATGTGAATATGCAGTTGACACTATCTTAAACTTCACTTCCATTAATTTTGATTACTCATTATCCAAACTAAACTACTTAAATATAACCAGATACATCTGTATGGTTCATCACTTCACAAACACTTCATCAGAATCCTGCGTATTTGACTCTATACCCACACAGTTGACTAATCTTAATCTCGCCCTTATGACTGAAATTACCGTTTTAGGTGATTGTAACGTCCATAATGTAGAATGGTTATTCCATTCTGCCAGGACTGACGATACTGGTCTAGAATGCGAGCTGTTTGAAGAATCATTTATTCTCACGCAGTTGGGAAAACAATCAACCAGAATACCAGCTTATCCTGACCATATCACTTATCTCTTGGACCTATTCCTGACAAACAACCCAGATTATTACAGGATACAGGTACCATCATCACGTTGATCCTCTGACCACAAGCTCTTCAAAGCCTCATTTGTCAGTTGCCCCAAATCTCCCACTTCCGCACTAGTCAGGGTGACCAGCTAGCACTTTGATAGAGCAGAGTGGAATGAATTTACAAAATATATAGCTGATATTCCACTTCTTCACTGACATCAACTCTACCCAGTCCCACATTAGTGACATAATACAAACTGGTACAGAATTGTTCAAACCCAGTCAGCAATTTGCTCTAAGATCATACTCCCCCTAATGGTTCGACAGCAATTGTGCCAGAGCAACGATCCAAAAGTCTTTAGGATATAACTCTTATTTTAAGTGAAGAACTACCGAATCCCTTAGTCAATTTAAAACTGTTAGGAACCACGCAAATGCAGTAATAAATCTCGCCAAATCAAACTTTCTTCACAACCAAGCATTCAGACTATTGAATAGTCCTAATGACAATAGAATATTCTGGTTAACTCTGTTCTTTCAGTAATAGCTTTAACAAGTCGTCACCCATTTCCCAACTAAAATCTTCAGACGGAAACTAGAAATGACCTTCCTGGAGCTAGAAATTCTGCTTAGAGGAAGTCAGCCACAATGTTCGTTTACTAGAACTTGACTCCCTCGAAACTGCCACACTAAAGATTCGAAAAGAGATAGGTAAAATCTATCATAGACAATTTATCAACCTACAACCCTCTAGGTCGAGATGGAATTCCTGCAATAGTTTTGAGAGTTCTCCAGAACTTGCTCCTGCACAGGCTAAGTCATTACTTTATGCATTCGTACATTTTCATTCCCTAATTTTTGGAAAAAAGCCAATATCCACCTGGTTCCTAAGAACGGAAGTTTCCCTGATCCTTCTGATCACAGACCAATAGCTATCACATCTTCTCTTGGTAAAGTATATGAGACTGATATTAATAAGCACATTGATAAACATGTTGAATCCAACAACTTAATTAGTGACAGACACAATGATTTTCGCCACGAAAGATACACTGTCGATATGTTCAATCTTGTGACTCATACCATCCATCAGTCAGTAGACCAACAAGGAGAAAGCCATGCAGTAGCCCATGATATTTCTATAGCTATTGACAGTGTGGCTCCGTTCCCACCTACCCCAACTCCATTTCTACAGCCTAACTTCTTTTGTCTCACTGATTTTCTCATATCTCAGCAACAGAACGATAAGAATAAAAGCAGGTGATATGTATTTCAATGTCCATTCAATTCATGACGGCGTGCCACAAGGATCACTCCTGGCTCCAAGCCTGTCCCGAATTCATATTAATGAAATATTGTGTCTCCCATAATCCAATTCATTCAAATGCAGATGACTTAACCTTCACAGTTCCTTTACACTTCCATTCACAAAGTACGATATTTGTAACTCCCAACCACGCACTCAGTGCAGCAGTCTCCATAAATCTCTCTCTCTCTTTCTTTCTCTCTCTTTATATCTATCTGTCTATCTATATTTTTATATCAATCTATCTATTCATCCATCCATCCTTCCACCCATCTATCCATCTATCTATCCATCCATCTATCTATCTATCTACATTTTCAATCAATCAATCTATCTATCTATCTATCTATTTTTGTATTTATTATATTATTTGTGTATTTACATGCATGGGCGCACGAAAGCAGAAAACGGTATGTATGTGTCTGGTCCGATTTGCCCGTCCATTTGACCCTCTGTCTGTCTGATAGACAGATTGTGGAACAATGACTGCACGGAACTGCACCAGTTTTGGTTCAGTTTTGGCGTAATGACTGAGTACTCTAAGTGAAACAGTGATTAATTTTTGTCCTAAGAATTTCATGCATCACAAGTCAAAGATAAGGTCAATTCAAAAAGTTTGACTCAGATTTCACAAAGCTGAATGGAAGATATGAATGACATGAGAGAGTGAAGAGGTTCAGTTTTGCAAACAATCGGTGAAAGGTAAGGGTCAAAATGAATAATCAGATAAAAATTCGGCATTGGTTTCAGGGTTTAAAGCTAGCAGAGCAGGAAATTATTCAAGTTTCAATACAATAGGTCAAAACTCAGGGTCACAAAGTAAGGTGACTTCAACACCTTTGAGCCGATTTGAACCAAAATATGAAGATAGGTAGAGCGCCAGGAAAGGAAGAACTCATTCGCTTTGAAAAGGAAGCAGTCAAAACTCAAGGACATAGGACAGGCAAAGGTTTGGCCTTAGGTCGTTTCCTATCACCACTGGACACGTTTCGTGTCTGGGCATGTTGCTCATCAGTTTCGTAACACTGTGATGAATCAAGTTATAAGTTGATCAGACAGAGGGAAGTTGCTTCAGCTCCTTATGTCTACACGATTAATTTTCAGCATATTTTCTTCCCTTAGTTACCCTTGAGCACTAGGCATGCCTAATAATCGTGTGGTCAGGCCTTTAGATTGACTGTACGGCAAAGGTGTTGCATTCACTGGTCACTTCTTTTTGTTCGCTCTGTTATGTAAAGAGTCCATGGCCAAGACTATCGGAGATTAGTACGCTTATGGGTAAATAAGCTTCCTTCTGCTCATGGTGGCATTGCATGATCGAAAAACCTTCAGCAACCTTTTGGTGGAGCCCATCTGCATGGTATAACTGTCACTAAGACTGAGTCACTCTAGCCACTGAAGCAGCTCAGATGATTGAGGATATGTATTTAGATAAATCAATATTTACATATCTTCCAAGAAACCCTCTGGTATGATATAAAAACACCCTTGTTCCTTTCATCGCTCACACTTTCCTACCACATCTCAGTATAGATGGTCCGCTCATGACGCCAACGTAGTGAAACTTTTGTTGGTGGTAGGCAAAATTTTAGGCAGCGGGCTTTCAAGACTATGGCCACAATTGGATACATGAAAATTATACAGCATTATCGAGAAATTAACTGACGTTTGTTCTGCACTACATATGATAATCTGAAATTTAATTTTAACTTTACGGCAGAATGTAGTGTATGCTAAGACTAAGCTTCAGCAGAGGATGTGTGACAAAGCATCACAGAAGGAAGTGTCACAGTAGGCACCCTGGATAAAAAAGAATTGTTAACAAAGGTTAATAATATTTACCATATTACACATTTTTTAATGATTCTGTGTTATTTCTCGGTTATCTCGAAATTTTCTCGACAAAACTATTTGAAAACACTTTGTACTTCCTTTCAACAAACTCTGCCTTAAAATTGCAGGTGTCAAGTTACACAGTGACAAGCCAAATGGTTTCCTCTAAGCCAAGAAACCATTTACAACGCTGGATGGTAACCATATAACGAAACCATACGTGCTCCCTACGTGTCAACATGTGGGTTGGTGGAGGTTAGTGCCCCTTCCCGAAAAACAAATAACTCAAAGTCAAATGGACACCCCCTTACAGGATTATGGCGTCTCGCAATATATATATATATATATATATATATATATATATATATATATATATATATATATATATATATATATATATATATATATATATATATATATATATATATATATATATATATATATATATAAACATACATAAAGCGAAATAAAACCACCTAAGGTTACACCACCTAGGTGCCAGCCCCTATCTACCTCTTTCCCCCCCAGGAAATCTATTAACGCTTAGAGAAATTTTTACCCTTGAACCTATCATCTCCATGAACCTATTTCCCTCATGGGATTGCTTTCCCCATGAACCAAAATTTCCCCCTTAGAACTATTTTACCACACGGTCCTACTTTACTCAGGAATATATTTTCCCCATCCACCCCTGTTCCCCATGGACCAGTGTAACCATGAAATTATTTCTCTCCATTTACCTATTATGCCCCTGGACCTGTTTTCCTCTACTGAGATATTTCCCGTGGACCTATTTCCTAATTTTGATCCAATTTTCCTTCTTGCTGTTATTCTCGTATTGTAGCTTGAATGCTTCTCTAAAGATGGAAGAAACGTTCCAGTTGTTATGAAACGTTTATGTGCATATCATGCTCGAGGACAACTTTTTACTTTGGAAGTATGAATGAGAAAGAAAAAAGTCAGACAAAAGAAGAAGAAAGTTTATATTTTTGTAACTTGAGTATATGACTGATGTGTAGGTCGCTTTAGCTTAAATAACAATGGTCTTTTCATATGCATGGATAAAACTGAACTTCACACGCATTTTTGTGCGCAGTTCCCAATGCCTCAAGTGTGTCATGTCATTGGAACCTGGGCTATCCCTACACAGCAATCGGGCTAATATGTGTTTATATGCATACATACATCTCTGGGTTGTGTTTATCTTGGGTGGATCTCAGGATACGCAGTGAACGTCCCCACACAGTATTAAGTTAAATTTTTCCTTCCATTGTAGTCAACACAATTCACTAGCACAGCATATCAATGACCTTGTCTTTCCACACGTGTTCCAACTTTAAGTTATAGACTACTAATCTCATTAAAAAAGTATTATATAAAACTGATAAATAGCATTTGAATTAAAAAATATATTACAATAATCAATGAATATCTTTAGCAATACTGGTGCTTTATCTCGAGTAAAGGTGAAAAAAAAAAAAAAAAACAATATAGAAATATGTAGTATGCAACATATAATCAGTTTTTCATTTACAAAGTAAATTTAACCTCCAATAAAATAACTAGCACATAAGCCTGTTTCCAGGTACACCATCAAGGGTTCGAGTCCCCAACCATCCACTTTACCCCATGCACCAATTTTCACATCATGGTCCCAGTCTCCTCCGTGGGCCTATTTCCCCTCTTGGCTTTGGACTTACTTTTCCAAATGGACATATTTTCCTTCTTGGACCGGAGTTCCTGCTTGAGCCTATTACACCCATGGAGCTGTTCCTCTCCATACACCTATTTTTCCCTATAGAATAGTTTTCCCAGTGAATCAGTGAATCTGTTTTCCCAATGGATCTATTTCCCCCATGGTCCTAGATTCACCATACGCAGGTATTTTTCCTATGGATCTATTTACTTCATGGACCTACTTTCCCCCAAGGAGCTATTATCGTCCCTGAACCTTTTTTCCCCTGTGGATTTATTTTCTTTTGAACACATTTTTTTTTTTCTCATTGGTCTGTTTTCTTCTGTTTAAATACTTTCCACCATGGTCCTGTGTTCCACCTGAACTGATTATCCCTCCATTGGTCTAACGTGGAATATGGGAAAACGAATCGATGGAGTTATTCATATCTGAGAAGACCTCTGAGTGCTATAGAAAGTTTTGAGGCCGTAACACGTGTACAGTAGCTCAAATGCTCCCCTAAGTGTGCAAAAACATCCGTTGTTATTATTTAACATTTTGACGCGTAATGCACTAGTGCACTACTTCAACTTTTAGAATTATATCTAATGATGAAAGAAATAACGGGGAAAAAAAGAAAAAAGAAAATAGATATTTCTGCGACCCGAGTTCACAACTCTTATGTAAGTTAAAGAAGCTTTGAGAGTAGCTTTGCACTTAAATAATGAATGACCTTTTGTCTCCACGTATAAAATTGTGTTTCACAGGTGTTTTTGTGCCCTGGTCCGTATGCATTATATGCATCACATCATTAGAAACCGGGTCATCCCTAGATAGTAAGCACTACTGAAGTGTGTGTGTGTGTGTGTGTGTGTGTGTGTGTGTGTGTGTGTGTGTGTGTGATCTCGTGGGTGGATCTCAGGGTATGGAGTGAATGTACCCACACAGTGTCAGGTATAATCTTTCTCTGCATTGTACTCGCCACAATTCACTTGCACAACATTTGTAATTGACTTTGCTTTTCCACATCAGTTTGGTTTTTAGGTCACTCATTATTTACCACATTAATGTAAGAATTTTATAAGAATGTTAAAGTGCATCTGAATTTTGAAGAACATTAACAATAATAATTGAACAGCATTAGTAATACTGGTACTCTATTGTGAGTTAAGGAAAAAACAAATCAATGTAGAAATATTTAATGCTCAACATGCAGTTAGGTTTTCATTTATAAGTAAACCCAGCTGAAATTGAAAGACCTATCATATAAACCCGTCTCTGGCCACACCACCTAGATGTCGTCTCCCCAACTTCCTAGTTTACCTCATGGACTAATTTTCACTTCTTGACCCCATTTTCCTCCATGAACCTATTTCACTTTTTGGCTTTGGACTAACTTTCCCCAGTGGACATATTATAATTCTTTGACCTAATTTCTCCCATGAAATTATATTCTGCCATGGTCTATTTTCTTTCATACACCTATGTTTCCACCAATCTATTTTCTCCCATGGACCTGTTTCTCCCATGGACCTAATTATTCCCTATGGAGAAATTTTTTCCCTTTGAAGTTTTTTTTTTTTTATCTCATGGACCCATTCCTTCTCGGACCTATTATCTCACTTAAAATTATTCTGCACGAACCAAGTTTCCGTCCATAGTCCTGTTTTCCCTTAAATGAACTATGCTGTCTATGGACTATTTTCCTTACTTACTTCCTCTGTGAACCTGTTTTCCCCACGGACATAATATTTTTTTTCCCTCATCAGGGAACACTGAATCCCCACATGGGCCTATTTGCTCCAAAATCTTTTCTACCAGTTGGATGAATGTTTACACTTGGGTTCATTTCTGCCATGGACGTATCCCCCACGGACCTAAATTCCCACATCGATCTATTCCAGCATGGATCTACTTATGTCATGGACCTGAAGGCCAGTGAACTTATTTTTTCCCTTCCACCCACCTACTAAATTACACAACCACTCAAACAGTTTAGTAAACCAGTCTTCTACCATGTCCTCCAGGAAGTACCACACCCACCCATCCATCCTGAAAGCCCACTAACCCAGCCAGTCTCCTACCATGTCCTCTAGGAATTCCCACAAACAAAGCACATTAACCCACCCCATCCACCTACCCACCCCATTCTGCCTACTCACCCACGCCACCCTACCCTGCCTACCCACTCACCCGCCCCATGCACTACACCCACGCATGATCCCATCCATCAACTTCACCTGTCTCACCCATACCTCGCACTCCATTTGTTCACCCACTATGCCCACCCACTCCATCAATCCAGGCCCAAGCAGCTCACTCATCCCTCCCCACCCACTTCACCCACCGTGCCTGTCAACCCACTAACTCATCTATAAGCCCACCACCTTACCCATTCGGCCAATATGCATGGACCATCAATTTCCACACACACACACACACACACACACACACACACACACACACACACACACACACACACACACACACACACACACACACACACAGAGAGAGAGAGAGAGAGAGAGAGAGAGAGAGAAGGGGGTACATGTGCTTTTAGCTGGTGCCATAATAATTATTTTCGAGCACGTGTGTGTGTGGGGGGGGGGTGGCTCTATGATCAAAACAACTCATTGCCATCGTACCTTAATGAACTTGGTAATTGGTGCATATGTTCACCTGGGGCAGACTGAGGGATTACCTGGGTATTTCATCATTTGTCATGTCTGCCGCTGTTACTTTTACTATTTCTTCCTGCACATATTACCTTACTCTTGTGACATAAAGAGTAAGTGCAATGTAGTTGGTGAAGAAGCAAGTATTATATTGGAGGAGCAGGCAGCTAAGTTCATTTCGTGGGTGGAGGGCTCTAGAGTTTAGAAGATTAAACCCCAAAAAGCAACTCAAAGAAACTTAGCAGTTAAGTAAGAATAAAGAAATTGAGGAGGAGAAGAAGGAGGAGGACGAAAAAGATGTAGGGCAGAAGGAAGACATGATCTGAAATTAAGAAGTCTAAGGAAAGATAGGAGAGGTAAAACTACTGAACAAGAAGAAGAGGCTAACAAAAAGGAGGAGTAGGAGAGGAACAACAGGTAATAAGAGATAAATAAAAAAAAGTAAAAGTTGAACACAGAAAACATCACGCTTACCATGGTGCTGTAAGCTAGTGATAATGCTGAATGGTAATATGAAGTCACTGTATCATGGCTCAGGTCAGAACAGATCAAGAGGTAATTCACTGCCAGCAGCGTTAAATTGAGCTACCGCTAACCGACCACTTCAGATTGTGCACACCTGCAGACAACCTGACTTGGATCTCATCCAGTGCCTGTGGGGTGCACCATTATCACTACGGTAGTTTCGTTAATGACCACACTGGAGACACTGTTTCTCCCATATATTCCTTGTGTGACGGAGGAGTAGGGAAATAAGTTAGGAGGAGGAAATGCTCACCGTATTTGCACAGCCCTGCAGATATACGATAGAAAAATTATCCTCTCCCCTCTAGATGACAAAGGATTTGATAAAAAATAAAATATATCTTACGAAACAGTGGTGTGCCCAAGAGAAAAGAAAAACATGTTTCGGTAGATAACAAATTATGATACAAATTTTGCCAAATCCAATTGGTTTTTATTTTTCATGTGTGAAACAACGACAAAGACAGGAGAGATAGGTGGATAATATTACAGATACAATTGAAGGAACTACAGTATAGTACATTCCTGGAGAGAGAGAGAGAGAGAGAGAGCGGAGGAGGAAGTGAGAAAATATGAGCAGCGGCGAGGGAGAGCCTGAAAGATGGAAGCACGATGAAAGAAGGACCAATATAAAATGCACTGCTTGAGAGAATTACACTAAGTCACAACAAACAGTAAACTTTATTCTGGCTAATACAATATTGGTATTCAGAATTTTAAGTATGTCAGCATATGAGAAATGACAGCATGGAAAGAAGTGGGACTAGAACTTCCAGTAAAAGAGAAAATTAAATAAATGGAATAAAACATGAAAAAAGGCACCTCTATACTGTACTGAAAAAAAATAATGAAACCAGTAAAGAGAAAGCAGAAAAACAATGAAAAAATTGGAAGTAAAATGAATGCAAGCTTCTGTGAATTGAGTTTTCAACTGGTGATGAATGAAGAAAGATTAATTATTTAAAATACGATATCCAAATCATTATTACTCTGTAGCTGTTTTTTTTTTTTTTTTTTTAATAGTAGATGATGTTTTTGTAGACTGGCTAGAGTATTGTGGACGCCTATGAGCTTAGAGATAGACAACAAATGCTGTTTAGAATAATGCCAAGTTCCTTGGGAAGGCAAATAAGTCATGGAGTGATGTGTTGATGAAGGGATGGAGACAAACTGGTAGAAAAGCTTAAATGTCTTCGCACAGTAACAGTGGAAAGGGCAAAATTTATGCCATTCAGAAATTGGAAAAGAGAGCCGGTCAAGGGTATAAGCTGCTAAGAATTTAAAGTCCTTGATATACAACAAAGCACTAGGTACGGGCATTGCAAAAAGTCTATCCAGAATGTTTGTTAGTGTTCACACAGTATTAAGAGTGCGAAACACCAGTACTGCGTAAGTATCAACAATCACGAAAGAACTGTTGAAATGGGATTACTGAGGAATATATGTGGTGTAGGGTAAGATAAAAATGGAGAGATTCGTAAACAACGCAAAGTAAGGAAGTCTGTAAATTAGAGGATAGAATAAGTACGTAAAATCGCACCACACAGGCGCGACAGTTCCACGTGTCATTTACATTGTCACATCTTTAAGGAAAGTAGTTTTAGTACAGCATGCAACACGGGTAACTGCTTGTTGATTTTATATTACACAATGTGTGTAGAATAAGCAAAATTTTCCAATTTTAGGGTATTTAAGGAAACTGCCTCGTTGCTTGCGGCAGCTTGTTTGCCTACGATCTCGTTAACCTAACCTAACTGGTGAGTTTCGCACCCATACGCCTGTGACTTTCACCACCTATGATTGCCACCAAACCTAACACTGGAAGCCTCGAATTCCTATCAGATTAAAACCTCTAACGTAACCTACTCTAATCAACCTCTGAAAGACCCATTTGAACAGATAATCTGGAAGACATGCGACCGTGTGCTAAAGTATTAATGTAAAATCTTAGTTAATGGTATGGTAGCATTAACAGTATGGCTATGAACAGCATAGCTAGGAGACTGAGGCCCAGTAACTGGTGGGTGAATATGATTGGTAAATGAGATAATAACCGTGGTAATGAAGCTGAGGCAGCACTAGGATTGTAGGATATAGAAATGGGCGGATTAAGTATGGACGAAGATACATAAATTATGACACGGGTTGGAACAATATATACAAGGTACCGTACGTGTTTTCTCGTTGGACATTAAGTCTATGAAAGGAAGCCGAGAAACACTGTGGGACTTATTTTGTTGGGCAGTTCGTTCTTAGTTTAGATACTGATTTGCTTTCCCATTCCAGCTTCAGGATACTTTCCACTCTATAGGCTATATGCAGAGAGGAGTTGGGTTGGGATAATAAATGAGCTGAATCTAATAAGCTTTGCGTTAGTTATTTCCACAGCACCGTGTCTTGTTCAACAGACATAAGAGCTAATGTTACAGAAAATACCTCGTGTATGTTTGAATATTTGTGTTGGTTTACAGTATGTGGTGACGGGTCAGGAGGAATCATTACATACCATATATTGACCATTTAATCTAGGCTTCCCTTTTTTCAAGTTAAGTACCTGCAGACAGGCATACGAGTATAGCCTCAGTTACTAATATTGCGCAAGTCCCCGGTAACCAAAACAACGTGAAATGTGGTTCAAGACCACGACTATATTTTGTGTTTCTATTGGTCCTTTTCATAGTGAACAGACCCAGTTTAATTTCCCGATCCTCTTTAAAATTGACTTTGATGAGACCTTGGTGAGGAATGAGAAATGTCAATTCCGAGCTTATAACATGCACTGAAAGTGTTATCGGTGGCAATGTGTATATCCAGCCTCTTGGTGCAGGATGTTGTGCTAATGTGTGTGGGAATGTGACTGTTAGCAAGAGAGGGAGGGGTAGTCCTGCAGCATCTGGCATACTTGTATGTCACCTCGACGCGAATCTCACGAACATGTTCCCAACGGGCGGGTCAACAGAACTACAAGATTAGGGTGTGCAGGCTGGTGTAACATGGGAGTGCATTGTACTCTCACACGTGAGACTACATGTTTGCCTGGAAGGACGCGACTATAATGGCATAATTTGACTACACACGGCGCCATATGTAAGAACAGAATGCGTTACATTATTTTCGAAGTTACAGTCTTGCCCATGTGTAGCAGAAGAGCACATCGTAATGCAACAACTGTCACATGATTCCACTGGCTTATGAAGTTTTTAAAGGGCTTGAAAAAGAATTTTTCCTCTGGGTTCACTTACACCTCAGATAACTATTGGAGTATACCTTTTGTCATACAGGTCCCTTAGACTCAAGTTACAGCTTGTCAGTAAGATATCAAAAAAAAATTTGAGAGAGAGAGAGAGAGAGAGAGAGAGAGAGAGAGAGAGAGAGAGAGAGAGAGAGAGAGAGAGAGAGAGAGAGAGAGAGAGAGAGAGAGAGAAAGAGAGAGAATCACTCAAGTTCTCATTTTATTTGGACCATCAATCAGTCTAAAAACATACTTCATCAACACATCTTTTTATTTTACAGCCCGTCTGCTATTTTATTTGCAAGTATATCTTCCGAGGCTGCTTTAAATATCCCTTATGTATTGGCATCTGTTGACCATCTAAAACTTACATATTCTTCAGCAGTATGGATGTATACAATGAAATCTGAACCTGTAATTCTCCGTCCCCACCCACCTCCAAGTGGTGAGAGTTGGCCTCACCAGTGAAGGAGCAACTTCCAAGCGATGACAATAATTTTGGAAGTAAGAGTAAAGTTTCGCGGTTCACGTGGAGATGTCATAAGTCTTAAGCCGAACTGGATAAATGGCTTCCTGGAACATAAAGAGACCAGCATCACAAGCCCACACAGACGGACATATTGTACACAAACACATCCATTTGTTTCCCCCAGCACACACACACGCACCATTACATACCCTCTCACCGCCGTGCCAATCACTCTAACAGTCTTCCACACCAGTTTGTTTCCCTGACGGCCATTATATCCCCATCACTCTGCGCTGACGCTCCCCTCAAGTTTATTATCATCCCAAACGAAAATATTCCACTCTCGCAATTTCTTACCAGCACTGGTAGATTCATGAAGACGAGGTCAAGGGTCCTGTATGACTGGACCACATGAGGTTTTCTCTCTTTCCTTCCGTCCATTCTTCCGTCCGTCAGTTCTTTCGTGTAGTGAAGGCCGCATTAATAAACCTGTTTTGATAATTGAGATTGCCAAACGAATCTTCTCATGCTAACAGTGTGCCCTCGTCCTAGTGGTCGCCAGTGTCAGGACAACCCCAAGGTCGCACTGACAAAATCAGGCCAGTATCATAAAGCTTTTTTTTTTTTTTTTTTTTTTTTTTAAACAAGAGTATGGGTGTTGGAGAGGACGCTCAGAATACTGTAATTTATGCCCGTATCGCAATTTTCATGCAGCCCACTGGATATAACAAACTGCCAAAAATTTTATATACAGTTCTGTGACGGTACCTCATGAGTTGCTATAGGTAGGCAGGGAAGGAAGTAGGCAATGAGCCAGGCAGACACGTAGGTAGGGAAGCAGGTAAGGAGGCAGGTGGGGAGGTAACTAGGCAGGGAGGTAGGTACAGTAGGTAATTAGATAAACCGTGAGGTAGGCACGCTAGGACGTAGGTATGCAGCTCGCTAGACAGAGGTAGGCAGAGATGTAGGTAGATAGGTAGGAGGGAATGTAAATAGGTAGGCAATTAAACAGGAAGGGAGGTAGATAGGAAGGTTGTCAGGGAGGTAGGATGAGTAGATAGGAAAGAAGGGAGGTAGGCAGTCAGGGAGGTAGGCAGTCAGGCTGGTGGGCAGATAGGTGGGTAGTTAGGTTGGAGGAGAGATAGGTAGGATAAAGGTAGGTAGGGATATAGGCATGTAGGGAGATGCGTAGGTAGGTAGGTAGAGAGGGAGGTAATTAGGGAGGCAGTTAGGATGGAAGGTAGGGAGGTCGGTAGGTAGTGACACCCGGAGGTAGGTAGGCAAAAAGGTGCAAGATGAAGTGCAAGTCAATAAAAATGCCAAATAATAAGCTGGTGGTAGGTGCGACCGTCCATCATCCACTCCCTTGCTGTAGTGCTGCCCCCTCCCTTTTCTCTCTCTTTTTCTCTCTCCCCTCCCCCCCCTCTCTCTCTCTCTCTCTCTCTCTCTCTCTCTCTCTCTCTCTCTCTCTCTCTCTCCTTTCTTTTCCCATATTTGTAAAGCTTTCTATCACTTATCTCTCTCACATTAATGTTCAGTATACCTGTATAGAGGAGACTGGATAAACTTAGCGGTTTCAAACATTTAGTCACAACAACCCTTAACTTCCAAATAATGTGATAGCCACCCCCTCCCGCCCTCTACCTCACTGTTTGTAGATAATAAAAATGAGTAGTTTTATGGTGTTCATTTTATACTTTTCACTTCTGCAGTGATGATAAAAGGATTGTTTCCATGAAGAATTACCTTTTAAAACATTTTTTTTCCTCCAGTCTCAAGATTTGTATACACAGTATATCTTTCCAGAGAGTTAAATTCATGAAATTATTCATCTGCAATAAAATCAGAACGTGAGAACTCATATATAATGAGAAGAAGAACGGTAAAGACAATTAACATTATACCTCCCAATATACAGAGCATAACATAAGAACATAAGAACATAAGAAGAGCGGATAACTGCAGTAGGCCGGTTAGCCCATGCTAGGCAGCTCCTAGAAGGGTAACTGAACTACTAGAATGAGATAAGGACAGCAAAGAAGAAGGCTCTCCCCCGCCCTCCAAACCCTCCAGCCGAAGCCGGCAGGAAAAAGTCAGAAAGAACACCACGCCGTATAGAAAAACTGGCGTGGACATTTTACAGGAAAGTGTGAAAGGAGAATAGAGACTATCATAGTGTAACCTGAAAAGAAATTTTTTTGAATTAGTATTGGTTATAAGATTTTCTTTATTCTATATCCACCCCTTATTTGTCATATGCTTATCTAGCCTATGCTTGAAACTCTCAATGGAAGAGGCAGCAACTACTTTACTAGGTAGCTTATTCCATTCGTCTACTACTCTATTACCAAACCAATTTCTACCGATTTCCTTACTGAAACGGAATTTTTCTAGTTTGAAACCATTATTTCTAGTTCTATCCTGTATGCTCACTTTAAGTACCTTGCTAATATCTCCCTTATTTATACCATTCATCCACTTAAACACCTCAATTAAGTCTCCCCTTACTCTACGCCTCTCTAGCGAATGCAGACTTAGTCTTTTCAGTCTGTCTTCATATGACAGGTTCCGGACGTCATGTATCATTTTAGTCATTCTTCTCTGTACATTTTCTAACGAATTAATATCCATTCTATAGTAAGGACACCAGAATTGTACTGCGTAGTCTAAATGTGGCCTTACTAATGCTAGATAAAGTTTTAGTATTACTTTAGATGATCTATTGCTCACGCTTCTCGCAATAAATCCTAGGACCCTATTTGCTTTATTTCTCGCATTAATACACTGTTGCCTAGGTTTAAGGTCGTTACTAATCATAACTCCTAGATCTCTCTCGCATTCCGATTTGCTAATTTCTTTGTTATCTAAGCTGTATTTAGTATCTCCAATGGTCTTGCCTACGTTAAGTACTTTACATTTTTCAACGTTAAATTCCATTTGCCAAGTTTTAGACCATTTGGACAATGTATCGAGGTCTTTCTGTAAGTTATGGCAATCGTCAGTCGAGTTAATGATACGCCCTATTTTTGTATCGTCGGCAAATTTGCTGATGCTGCTATTGACTCCTAAGTCTAGATCATTTATATATATGATAAATAATAAGGGACCGAGTACTGAACCCTGTGGTACACCGCTAGTTACTAATCCCCAGTCCGACTTAGTTCCATTTATTAATACTCTCTGCATTCGTCCTTTCAGCCAGGATTCTATCCATTTTAAGATATCGCCGTCTATACCGTGTGCTCGAACCTTTCTAACTAACCTTTCGTGTGGGACCCTATCAAAAGCTTTACTAAAGTCCAGATAAATAACATCGTAAGCTTTATCGCTATCTACTGCCTCATAGACCTCCGAGTAGAATGACAACAAATTTGTGAGGCAGGATCGTCCTTGCCTGAATCCGTGCTGACTTTCGTTTATAAGATTAAATCTTTCTAAGTGTTCTCTAATCTTATTTGCCAAAATTGACTCTAACATTTTTCCTACTATTGACGTTAGACTTATCGGACGATAATTCGACGCAGCTGATTTATCACCCTTTTTAAAGATGGGCACTACGTTTGCGGTTTTCCACGCCTCTGGAACTTCTCCTGAACTTAAAGAGTCATTAAATAACGTTAAAAGTGGCTGACATAATTCTTCTTTGGTTTCTTTTATAATTTTTGCATATATATCGTCCGGACCTGGCGATTTTTGAGGTTTTAACTTATTAATTTCTTTCAATACGTCCTCCTTACTAATGGTTATTTTACTAAGAATATTTTCCGTATTCTCATGGTAAATATTTGCTGCTTGAGGGACCAGGCTTAGATTTTCCTTGGTGAATACTGATATGAAATAATTATTTAGGATGGAGCACATTTCTTTATCTTCACTGGTAATGTCACCTGATTCTGTTCTGAGTGGTCCTATCCTGTCTTTATTTTTCGTTCGGTACATTTGATAAAAACCCTTGGGGTTTTCTTTTGATTCACTGGCAACCTTAATTTCATAACTTCTCTTTGCTTTTCTTATCTCCTTCTTTACTTCTCTATTTAAAATTGTGTACCGGTTACGTAAGTGTTCCTCTCCACGTTTTATTTTTCTATATATTCCTTTCCTTTGGCCTATGAGAGATTTTAATCTGTTGTTTAACCATCTAGGTTCCGAATTATTAGTTCTAAACGGCTTTGAAGGAATATATCTATCTTGGCCTCCGTGTATTATATTTATTAACTCGTTATACTTCTCACTGGTTGAACGTCTGCTTGGTACTGTAGCTGAGTTAATTTCCGTCACCTGGACTACATTCCTATCTACCACCTCCTCCCTCACAGACACCTGACGGACATCCCCACGTGCTTCCTGCGCCTGACCTATGACCTGGGAATCCCCACTGACCTGGCATTCCCTCAAATAGCTAATCTCCCTGTGGAATACCGTTCGAAAATAAGCTCTTAAGCCATCGAAATCTCCTAGACGAAAATTAGGAACGGTGGAGGTATTTTCAGTGGAACAGACATCCTAAATAAATTTGAACTTAATTTCTTCATGATCGCTATTACCAAGTCGTCCACCAACCTCTATATCGCTAATGATATTTTCTTTATTAGCTAAAACCAAATCTAGTATATTATTACCTCTGGTGGGCTCCCTGATATACTGATAAAGGAAATTATCCTGTACTACCTCTAGAAATTCCTCTGACTCTGCATCTCCTGTCTGATTTCTCCAATCTATCCTTGGCAGATTAAGGTCCCCTACAATTATTACTAAGCTGGACTGTGATGCTTTCCTAATTTCCTCCCAGAGGTATTTACTATCAGCTCTACTTAATTTAGGAGATCTGTAAATTGCTCCTAAGACTAATTTCTCCCTATTGTTACTAATTTCAACCCAGACACTTTCTGTGTCCCTATTTACTTTAATGTCTTCTTTATTATAACAGATTAATGAATCCTTTACATAAATAGCTACCCCTCCCCCCTTTCTTCCCTGACGGTTTGACACAAAAATATTATAGCCTTTTATCTGATATTCTGCTAAAAATTCTCGAGTGTCTGTATTAATCCAAGTTCACTAATAACGGCAATGTCTATTTTCTCTGTACAAATTAAAGCCCTCAGTTCATCCATTTTATTACGTAAACTCCGGCTGTTTGTGTAGTACACTTTCAGATTATTACTAGTAGTTATGCCTCTACCTTGGCATTTGCTGTTATTTATTTTATTACTAACTGGGAAACTCTTTACTTTACTAATATAACAATTTTTTGTACTATCGCTTATCGCCCTTCTATCATCGCTTGTTCTATCATCTATCATCAACTGCTCAATTTGAGGTGCCTGAGTGGATGTATCTACACTATTGGTTGAACTTTTGTTCTTAATTTTGCAAGTATCGATGCATCTATCCAAACATGGTAATAATGATTTCTGAGTGTAGTTGCTGCATCTTCCTGTACACCTACTTCTCAATCTCGAAAAAATCCCTCCAACTCCCTATCTATCATTCCAGCTAAAACAGTAACTCCCTGCCTGCTAAGATGAGTCCCATCCCAACTATACAAGGCACTCCGTCCATAAAACCGGTCCCAGCTGTCTATGAAAGGTATTGCATTATCTTTGCAATACCTTTCAAGGCGGCAATTAAACCCTATTGCCCTGCTCAACCATTCCCTTCCAACCCGCCACCTTGGTAAAACACCAAGCACTACAGGGGTTCCTTCCCTCTCCCTAACCTTTTCTAACATCAACTTGTACCTTTTCCACAGTACCTCACTCTTACGGCTACTAATATCATTGCCTCCTACACTGAGGCACACAGTGGGTTTGTCACCACTTTCCTTTACGATATTTGAAATTTTTTCTACCACATTAGCCACCCTGGCCCCTGGAAGACACACATGTTTAGCGAGTGGAGTATACATGGCCCTGTTCAGATATCTCACCTGGGAGTCTCCAACAACAACATTTTTCTTACCTTTCTTGTTCTGTTTATACTTACCTGTACTGGAAGTTCTCTCACCGTCCTTCTCCTCTACTTCCCTCTCTGCCTTCCCTTCACATTCGTCCCGTAGTGCGTCGAATGTATTAGTTGTCTTAATTTCCGTTTGCTTTTTAAGGGTGAACTTCGTTGCACCCTTGTTAAGTAGTGTCCAACCTTCAGCCTTTTTCTCTTTCTCCTCCAACATCTCCTCCAACAATTCCCTCATCTGTGCCTTCTCCTGTCTGAGAATTTGTACCTCCCGCTTCAGTTCGAGAAGTTCCTCCTTTAATTCAAGGTAGTCCTTTTCAGTACCTGCAGTGGGGACACAGCTCTCTGCCGAGGAAGCCATTACGCACTAGTTCACACAAGGTAGCACACACTATCACGGGTCAATACGGGTCACCACAACACACACTCTCACGGATCACTAGCACTGCTGATGTGCTGACATGTGTGCTGACGGCCACACATGTTGCAATGCTCTGCAGAATCGTTGTATGAAAATTCGTAATTTTATACCGCCTTCAACGATTTATTTTCGAACTGCATAAATCATAAACCATTGGATAAAGACTTTATTCATTAATTACAAAACAAGAGGTAACTATAAATGCTACTCTTATATCGTTCTCAACAAAAACACGAACTTTTTACTAATTAATTCTCAAATCTTTTAGCATTAGGTCGCGCCCACCCTTGCCCGTTGTATGCGCCCCCACGTCTGCATAAGAGCAATTCATCTGTGACTACCCTGTCTGAGATTACGGCGTCTGGTTAAAGAAAGATAACTTGTCAGATAAATTGAGAAGAGATAACCCTACAGCACTGAAGTACTGGTAGGAGGTTTTAAACAGAGAGATGTTTAACAAGGCATTAATAGGCAAAATAGAAAAAAGAAAAATGTGGCTATCTAGGTCAAGAAAAACACCATCTGTATCAGTTTCAGTTTTCAAGACGACGTAACGATGCTCGACAAGCCTCCTGCTGTGCCACTTAATATTCAAGACGTCAAATCGGCTCGTCCCACCCCGTTTACTTAGCCAAGGAAAATTATGCAGACAAATTTGAGAGAGAAAATGACTGTGTACCGTGTATATATCTGATTCTCAGGATTTCTTGTCTGGCTTTAACGAATTTTAACTGAACTCTTCAGCGGCTGTCGGACTCGGCAGTTCTCTCACGCACTACTTTCATCTTCCTGCCATACTTCTCTTCTTCCTTCTCCTCCTCCTAGTCCTCCTCCTCCTTCTCTTCGCTTGCTCCCACTCTCTTCACTTGCATCATCAACATTTGCTCCTCTCAGTCCAATAACGTGACTAACGATCATATCCTCAGATGTTAAGTTTCCCTGTTTCAAAAACTTGCAGTAGCCGTCTCTATAAAGGGAAACGGCAAGTTACTCATGAGGTAAGTATGACATAGCTATGTAAACTGGGCTTCACATGAGAGAAGAATTAGTAATAAAATATGTAACTGGTATAGCAAAGTAAAGTAAAAAAAAAAAACTTCAAAAAAGGAAGGGAAAGCTGAAGGGCAGGCCAGACGATGAAGATTGGAAATACAAAGGCATGAGGACAGCACTGCACCCAGGCAGGAGAGAGAGAGAGAGAGAGAGAGAGAGAGAGAGAGAGAGAGAGAGAGAGAGCACTCTATGGGACTACAGCTTTGGTACTTCATCCATACGACCATCACCCCTATTTCCCCAACCAGATACAATGAGAATGGACGAGACCCCAGGGAGGACTAAAGCAATAAGTTCCACAGAGGTGCCAAATAGACCTGTCCCGTTACTGTTTACTCAGAGTAAATATGTTGAGTGGAAATGTGTATGAGGGAGGACGCCTTGGATGAGCGGGAGGAGGTAAATATTGGTGAAGGTAGTGAGTTGTAGAGGCGATGTTCCTGAAGCCATCCTACAGTGGGCATCAGGTCATAGGTATAATGATGTCATAGGAGGGTGAGTGAGTGAGTGAGCTGTCACACACACACACACACACACACACACACACACACACACACACACACACACATCAGCTCATGTGAGTATCCTGGAGGTGTGCCGCCCCTGGTTGGTTTGTGACAAGTCAGAGTTTCACAGGTTGACGGGGCAAGCTTGGGTGAAGTGAAGAAAATAATGATTTAACATTATACTTACGGTAACGTAATATTTAATGCAACACACACAGGCACATAGGCTACTCTCTCACTCTCTCTTTCTTCTGGAGAAAGTTATCTTTATTTGTGTGTGTGTGTGTGTGTGTGTGTGTGTGTGTGTGTGTGTGTGTGTGTGTGTGTGTGTGTGTGTGTGAGAGAGAGAGAGACAGACAGACAGACAGACAGAGAGACAGAGACAGAGAGAGAGACAGAGAGAGAGACAGAAAGAAATAATAATAATAATAATAATAATAATAATAATAATGATAATAACAGTAATAGTAAAAATAAAAATCAATAAAAATAATAAAAAAAATAATAATATACTACTACTACTACTACTATTACTAATAGTAGTAATAGTAGTAGTGGTTGTAGTTGTGGTAATAGGAGTAGTAGTAATATAATGATAATTATAAAATAATTATAATAAAAAGAAAAAGAAGTAAGAGGAAGAAAAGTTAGATCAGCGCTGTGTCAGCTGCACCAGAAATACAGCAGTACTCTTTGGCTCCGTATTCAGTACTGTGGACTGATCCATAAAGCTAATACAGTTTGCAGCTTTGGATTAGTGGAAAAGAAAAAAACATTTTAAAGGCTTTAATTTTCATAATTAATCGGTATAATCCGTGAAAGGCTGAGTCCATCAAATACATCTGCCTTAGAATGTTGGGCAGTTAAAAAGGTAAGAGTGCAATGGCAGTTGGGTGTTACACGTCCGCTGTGTTGTAGGATGATGCAAGCAAGCAGCCACTATAATAACTTAAAACAGATGAAAATACAACAGTGCCACAGAGACACGATATTGAATGGAGTTAGTAAGAGGAGCGGTGCTGATGAGACGAAATGTCTTTGACTCCAAATGTATGTGAGTAGCCGCCCCTTCACTCGCCTCCCATTCCACATTACGACTGAACTCCACGCAGGGGCTAATGTGACCCCTCTTCAAAACCTACAGCTGCAGAGGGGTAAAGGAAAAGCACGAAGTAGACTTACCACACTGAAAGTCTTAAAAACAGATTATACAAATGAGTTAATGCTGTGCTTCCATGATAAGTACTGAGAGAGAGATACACACACACACACACAGGATATTGGATGATAATGAAGGACTGAGCTGTGTGCTGAATATTAAAGGATACTCATGAGAAAGATTTCGTCGGGCCGAGAAAAGGAAACTTTTTTTTTTTTTTTAATGTTTGGTGGTAATTATATCGTTTTTGTCCGAGGGGTGGTTGGGGTTTATGACTCACATTATGCAACTCAGGATTGAGCGAGGCTGGTCACCCTTACCTTTATTATTGGGAATGAGTAACTTCGCCCGGATACCCTACGCTCCTGTTGGGGCATAAAAAGATTGAACGATAGACAGACTGAAAGACAGATATAATCTCTTGTCTGGTTCTGTTATTCTTATCATTTTTGCTTTATCTTGTCTGTTCGTCAGAATGAAAGACTGACTAGAAGGGATTATGTTAGTAAGGCAGCGTGAGACAGGAGGGAGGGAAGACCAAGGATAAAATGGAGGGATGGCGTGGGAAAATCTATACGGGCCGGAGGCGTAAGTTGTGGGTTTGGCAGCCATATGGCGGAGGACAGAGCGACATGAAGGTGATTTGTTTGTGACCACCCCTTAGGGGATTAAGGCGGCTCGCAATAGAAAGGTAGACCGTCAAGCTCTCTCTCTCTTCCCTAGTACAGTGGGATCATGACAATAATTTCTCACTAATGCAATTGTTCGCTCTTACGATATTTATGAGTATCATAACGATGCACCTCACCGCTTCAAGAATACAGTAGGTCTCTACATTATGACGTGGAGGTTAAATAAGATATGGTAGTAGAATTAGAAGGAAACAGATATCTGATGACTATTTACAACCACAACTGTCTTCTGGGAGCGTTGGAGAAATTAAATGTTAATGAAAAGAACAGAGTATGAGGTAGGTGAAAGAATAAGAGAATGGGGAGAGGAAAAACTGCCTGTGAAAGGAAATACTGTAGCATATCAACCTGTGTCCAGCTATACCCTCTAGGAGTCAACCCTCACTTAACTATTTTCCCCAGGGACCTGTTCTTATGTAGACCAATTTTCTTTCATAGAAGTATTTTCTACATGAGCTTATTTTCCCCCATGGATCTAGTTTTCCCTTTGACATAATCTCTCTGCTGACCACTTTTCTCATGGGCCTCTTTTCCCTGTAGACCTATTCTGTCACTGATTTTATATTCCCATAGAATCTACTTTTTCTCGGAACCTACTCTTCCCCTATATTGTTTCCCCTCCGTCACATTTTCCCACATGGATCTGTTTCCCTAATGAACCAGTTTTATCATGAACCTATTATCCTATGGACCTATTGCTGCTATGGACCTATTGCTGCTATGGACCTATTGCTGCTATGGACCTATTCTCGCTATGGAACTATATTCTCTGATTGGACCTATTTTCTTTACAGATCTATTTCCCCCATGGATCTACTTTCCCCCCAGGGGGAAACACCTAAACCCCACAATGACCTATTTTCTCCCACGGACATAATTTTACCCACTGGACTCATACTCAGAGAGAGAGAGAGAGAGAGAGAGAGAGAGAGAGACCCATTTCCACACTGAGATCACATAACCCAGATCCTGATATGTATTCATGAGAGGCCTCCTAAGGTTAATAGTGTGTGAGTGAGGCTGCCAGCCGAGACACTGCTTAATGATAACCTCCACTACCTCTGTCATTTGCATCTGTACCCTGTGTTTACCCTTGTTTCTGTAGTAGTCTCTGTCTTCTTGATTCTGTCTCTGTTTCAGTAAATCTATAACATACACATTTTTACTTACATATGCACCGAGCAAAATTATTATGAAAACACCATTTTTAGATGCGGAAGGATCTCAACGAGCAGCCGAGTCAGTCAGTCACACCATAAGGATTTTCACACAAGACGTTTCACTCTAGCCGTCTCATTTGGTGTTCTAACTTGATGAAAGCCCTATATTACCCAGCATCTATTTAATACAGTATTGTACCTGTTCTAATCCCAGCGTTCCATGCACCTCTTGGCAAAAGTCTTACTATAATGAATCAAGTGGTGTGACACCAGTTACTCGCCCGTCAGAGACGTAATCTAATAAAGATACCAGTGACGACACCGCCATAACGCTCCCATATTAAATACAGAATTATGACTTGCGGTGTGGATTGGACTGGAGAAGCTGTACAGCTGTGGTGGTGGTGGTGGTGGTGGTGGCAGAGTGCCACATCTGTCCTGGGATTAATTAAGACGAGTCCTGTATCACACCAGCAGTCGCACAACTACTCCGTCAGCCGGGTTTATGAGTCCTGAATGAACACAAATGAGAAATGAGGAGGTGGTTCATAGTTGGCTATTATAAAATGACAGGTGTAAGAGATTTATTACATCTGTGAACTGAGCAAAGAATGAGAAACGTTGTGTAATTGGTGTTGATTCATTTAGAGGGTCTTAAGGTTTATCCCAGCACTCGCCAGCACTACATTAATACTGCACACGTGGCACTGAGATGTTTTGTGCGTGTGTGTGTGTGTGTGTGTGTGTGTGTGTGTGTGTGTGTGTGTGTGTGTGAGAGAGAGAGAGAGAGAGTGAGAGAGAGAGGGGGGGGGAACAGTATAACTCAATTTTTGTCCTATTTCTATCAAAGTTGGTGGAAGTGCTGAAGGCAGAGGACAGATGAAGGAGCTCAGTCTTAAAAATAAGGGCAAGGACGGCTCAGTTTTGATGCAATTTATGCCACGTTTAGTGGAAGGGCGGAGGGTTTAGTATCTAAGGAGTCCTTCAATTCTGTGAAAAAAAATAAACTATACAGCTAAGGTCACGAGGCAAAGTTGAACTTGCAGGGCGCGGATGTTGCAATCTCTGAGCGATATCCTTCTTGTTGTGTTCCATCTTGCATCGAATACGTTCCGTTTACTATGACGGCTCCAGCCCTTGATCACACTTCCTCACGTACTGTACTCTTATTACTTCCATTACATAGTGTTATAATTACTCTCTCACCTTTTATAATCGGAAATAAATATTAGGAGGAACACTGATAGTTAAGTAACAGATTAGCGGAATGCAATTCAAAAAGATTCATATTCAATCCCAGCTCTTAACTGATCTTCCACTAATGCCAAAAAGACAGTCTTGCCAATACCATCACAGCTGGCTTGAATGAGACGGCTTTAGCATGTAATCAGAATGGACGATGGGCATTATCGGCAGGTGAGGGTTATGTGAAGGTGTGGCTCCATATGTTTCGTGTATTGTTGGGTTCATGGGGACGATTTACTGTGACTGCATCATTTGTCAGATATATAAAAATTTGTACAAAAGTTGCCAATTTTTTCTTTGTCTCCGATACATACTAAACTAGAAAATTATGAACGCCTGCTGTACAGAATAAAGGACGTGCATTGTACAACAACAAAAACTTCTTCCATTTGTTAAGCTTCTTCCTCTTTTTTCTCATCTCATCTATTAATTCTTGATAGCTAGACCACCAGCAGAGGAATAAGAGGTAAATATAAAACAAAACAAGGCAGAGCACAAGCAGAGTGCAATATCCGTGCTCACCATCTAAAGGCTGAATATTTGATTATGGCCTCTGACCTTCACCTTTGATCGGTTTCTCTCAAAACTGAATTACTTGGCCTAATTCAAGGTTAATCCTCAACATTACCACCAAGTTTTGTTCAAATCAAAACAAAACTGTTTGAGTTGGCTTTGGCCAGATCTCTGACTTTTCCCTGTGGCCCTCACCTTTGACTGACTGTTCTCAGAACATAATCACTATATCCCCCTTTTTAGCATTAACATTTCCACAAGGTACAGTATATCGTAAATAGGATAAAAACCGTTATGTAGACATTGCCATGTGACGCCGACCTTTGACTTTCTGATCTGCAAAACAAGTCTATTTGTTGGCTGATCCGCAGCACTTCCATTAAGTCTGATCTAAACCCCACTGAAAGCGATTTAGTTATTCTGTTCACACTTTAACACACGGGTCAACATGACTGTAACCTTTGACTTATTTTCTCGATAAATGACCCTCCTCCTTCTTTCCTGGCTTTAAACCATTCGACTAGGTTTGGTTTAATTAAAAAAAAAAAAAAAGTTGAACGTGGCCTTTCCTTGTGGCTTCCATCATTAACTTGGTGTTCTCAAGTTTGAAACCTAAAAGCCATGCATTAGCCTCAATCGTTTCACAGCGTTTGGTCGAAATGCGGATAAAAACTGTTTATTTTGACCTTCTTATCTGACCTTGGGCTTTGATCGATAATTCTAAAAATTATATTGGTCAACTCCATGGAGGATCCTTAATCCAACCACCGAGTGTGATTCTAATCGAATCAAATTTGTTTTGTTTTGTTCACACACACACACACACACACACACACACACACACACACACACACACACACACACACACACACACACACACACACACACGGGTAGAAATTTGACCTTGCCCTGTGTTCCTGAACTATGCCAGATTTTTCTCAAAACTGAATCACTTTATTCCTGCCTTTTCACCTAACCTTTCATCCAGGTTTGGTCTAATTTTGATATAAGGTGTATAATTCCATTTCTTAAAGTCAGACTTTGAAATCGGCCATTGACCTTGAATTTACCATATTCTAAAAAAAAAGATTTACTTAACTGGCTGATATACATCCATTACACCAAACCTTGATAAAACCGGATAAAAACATTAATTTTTGCTCCCCCCCCCTCTCTCTCTCACACACACACACACACACACACACACACACACACACACACACAATCGGTTCGTCCTCCAACCCGACTCTTCATCTTACATCGGGTTCCAATCAGCCGGCACAATGACCTGTCTGGAGGTGTCTGGTAGCAATATGTCAGAGAGAGAGAGAGAGAGAGAGAGAGAGAGAGAGGGAGAGAGAGAGGGAGAGAGAGAGAGAGAGGTGCGTGTGTGTGTGTGTGTGTGTGTGTGTGTGTGTGTGTGTGTGTGTGTTGCTGGCTGATAGACTAAAGCTCTTAAGTAATCCTCAGCTGAGCCATATTTATAGCCACAGTTGATCTTTTTTTTTTTTTCCAGCAGTGATGAAATGTATTACCTGATCCAAAACTCGCGCCTTTCTAAACGTCGGGATGTCTCCAGCTCGGATTTTTTCAAGCACTGAAGGATTTGTTATCTTCAGTATCTGTGAGTTTCCAAATATCGAGAGTTTTCCAGGTGCTGGGAACTTCCAGGACTCGATATATCAAGATATGGTATATATATATATATATATATATATATATATATATATATATATATATATATATATATATATATATATATATATATATATATATATATATATATATATATATATATATATATATATATATATATATATATATATATATATATATATATATATATATATATATATATATATATTATGTGACCGACTCTGGGCATAGGCTTCACAACCTGCTTTCAAGGCCCAGTAGTCCTCCTACGTACCGCACACCTCTACATGTCACCACTTCGGCACTAACACCCACCGTCCATACTGAATACATGCTAGGGCTGTCTCATACGGGACTGGTGTATTGGTATTAGCCGGGGTATTTTTACGACATGTCGGCGGGTCTTCTGGTAGATCAGTAAAGTCTGCTTTTATGAAATTCAAATCCGTAATGGACACTGGAAGCTAACAACAGATACAGAAGGGATCCAGGCGGCAGGATTTGTTAACATGTTGAATGTTTATAGACGCCAAGTACATCCTAGTATGGAACTTTTTTCCCTCAAAAAAAAAAAAAAAAAAAGATAAATAAAAGATGTTCTTTGTTTCATCAACAAGTCACAGAGGTGCAGGTGGCCGACAAAAGCACAAAAGCAAATTGGAAAAGTACGCGTAGATCTGACAGACCCGCAACTGCAGCTCAGGGAATTTCAGGCAAGGGCAGAAAATTGTAGACACGCTGTAAAGGATGAGCAATGAAACGGGATGCAAGTGAAAACAGTAAAATTCATGCGAAAAAGACTTACAGGGAGGGAAGTTGGGCTAACAGGTATGCAGGAAGGTCATTGTATGTAGGGGGAAAAACAAAGTATATTGAGTGAGCAGGAGCAGTGTGACAAACACGAAAAATATCGAGAAAAGATGCAACTGGTGAAAATATGGCAATAACATTTAGAAATAGGACTAGGGAAGGATTACCAAGGAGTTAATGCGAATCAAGAACCCACAGAAACAGGGAAATGTTGAAAGGAAATGTAGTACAAATGAAAGCTAGGGCGATAGGGATCCAATCAATGAATAAGATGACTAAGCAACAGTGATTAGTCGAGTGAAAGAGTAGGGAGCGAACACCAAACTATGCAGGAATGGACTGAATATAAATCGCCAGGGATGGATATGAGCGAGGCTAACAAATTCAAACGAACTCCATGAATTGACAAAGATTGATGCAAACTGGGGTAACAGAAATGTCGGACAGAGTGTCATGGGTGACACACGTGAATGTAGTATGACTGTTAAGGACATAAAATAGATTATGTATGATGTATGAATAAGCAGTT
Source organism: Coenobita brevimanus (assembly GCF_032717465.1). Lineage (NCBI taxonomy): Eukaryota > Metazoa > Arthropoda > Malacostraca > Decapoda > Coenobitidae > Coenobita > Coenobita brevimanus. The sequence continues at coordinate 7,209,581 of NC_136959.1, forward strand.
GTATAGGACAACAATATGGCAAGGAGGAGAGACAACCAAAGGCAACAGGTAAGCATCTTTTTCACCTTAATAACAGTTCACCTACCCATTGTCTGTGTCTACATTTCGATCGACTCAGGGGCCCATTCGCTCAATCTTTAGTTGAAATTTTATCTGTGAGCTGCAGAGACAGGTATGTGATATTATCCAGTAAGTATCTCATAAATGTGCCCTACACCACCACACTGCATCACCAGCCCCACCACACAGCATCACAGAACCTACACAACCACACAGCATCACCATACTTGCACAACCACACAGCACCACCACACAGCATCACAATACCTACACAATCACACAGCACCATCACAAAGCATCACCATACTTGCACAATCACACAGTACCACCACACAGCATCACAATAGCTACACGATCACACAGGACCACCACACAGCATCACCATACCTACACAACCACACAGCACCACCACACAACATCACCATACCTGCACAGCCACACAGCACCACCACACAGCATCACAATACCTACACAACCACACAGCCCCACCACACAGCATCACCATACTTGCACAACCACACAGCACCACCACACAGCATCACAGTACCTACACAACCACACAGCACCACCACAGCATCACCATACCTACACAACTACACAGTACCACCACGCAGCATCACCATACCTCCATACTCACACAACACCACCACACAGCATCACCATACCTACGCAACCACACAGCACCACCACACAGCATCACCGTACCTACACAACCACACAGCACCACCACACAGCATCACCATACATACACAACTACACAGCACCCCCACTCAGCTTCACCATACCTACACAACTACACAGCACCACCACACAGCATCACCATACCCCCATACCCACACAACACCACCACATAGCATCATCATACCTACACAACCACACAGCACCACCACACAGCATCACTATACCTACACAACCACACAGCACCACCATACCTACACAGCCACACAGCACCACCACACAGTATCATCATACCTGCATAACAGCACAACACCACCACACAGCACAGCCACACCTACAACACCACATAGCACGGCCACACCTACACCACCTCACAGCACCACCACACCTGCATCACTACACAACACCACCACACATGCACCACTACGTTTGCATCAGCACGCCTGCACCACCATACCTACACCACCAAACAACATCACCATGTGTCACCACCACACACCACACACACACACAGCTCCACACACACACACACACACACACACACACACACACACACACACACACACACACACTCACACACACACACACACACACACACACACACACACACAATCTCCACATAGTACCATCACACCTGCACCACCACACCTGCGCCACAACATCCAGACCACCGAACAGCATGGACGCTGCTGCTGCTCCGCTCTGCCCAAGAAAAACAGCGCCACCACATGTAGGCGCCTCATCAGATAACCGTGAGTTGTGCTGTGGTCTCTCTGTTTTCCAGGACCATTCAGTAGGCTATATGGCGACTCTGGTGGTGATGGTGATGATAGTGATGGAGAGCGGGGGAAGAAAGGCCACATCACAACACAGGGATATATGGTTTGAGTCGTGATGAGGCGCCTACATGTCCCTGCGACAGTACCAACACAAAACGCAAATCACATAGACTCCCCTTGCCTACATTGCATTTTAGCCACCAGCACCACAACACACTTACTCACCACATGCGCCACACTATCACGACACAGACAAACTTTCAACACAATATGAACAAAGACTTCTGAGACCCACTAGATGAAGTGCAGGATTACTGCATTCCACTGGATGATCACTGCCAGGTGAGCCTGAGGGTGCAGCGAAAGGAAATAGATACAATTAAAGTATTTACATGCAGTACGTTACGCACACACACACACACACACACACACACACACACACACACACACATACACACACACACACACACACACACACACACACACACACACACACACACACACACACACACACACACACACACACACGTGTCAAAGGGATGTTAATGAACGTTGCACAAAATCATGCTAAAATCAAATGAGCTTAAAAATTATGAGAAAAAAAAAAAACTGACCAGGATTTGAACCCAGTCATGAATGTTAACATTTCCATATCAGTCATTTCACTCCAGGTGGACAGGATGGGATGGCATTTTATTGATTCTGTTCCCTAACTTTTTCTGTGATTAGTATTGCTTTTATTTTGTGTATTTTTGGACGTATTTTCTTTGATGTTATCAGTTACTACGGTTGTTGTTGTCACTGTTATTGTGGTTTGTATTTCTACTCAAACCTTTGTTTCCACTAGCAAGGCTTGAACTGGACCGTATAGCTCGTCAGGCGTGCACCGACAGCCACTACCAAGCATCTTTATTACTTCCACGGTTTCACTAACCTTCATCTGTATCATCTCCGTCATAATCACCATCATCGTAAACGATAAGCCTATCTACAGCCACATCCTGTTCATTCTTCCTGATTTGTACATTTCTGCTTATAACCCCCAAGGAAATTTCGAGGATTTTGTTTAATTAAAGTTGTGGAGATCAATCCTGTGCGTGCGTGCGTGCATTCGTGTGTGTGTGTGTGTGTGTGTGTGTGTGTGTGTGTGTGTGTGTGTGTGTGTGTGTGTGTGTGTGTGTGTGTGTGTGTGCTTTCCCCTTCCCAGCTTTCATTTTTATTTGAGCAAACATTTGTTTCCCGATTGGCTTATTGTTTTTCTTTTATTAAGGTTTCCCTTTCTTTCTGCCCTTTTGCAGCCGATGTATTTCCTGCTCGTCTCTCTCTCTCTCTCTCTCTCTCTCTCTCTCTCTCTTCCTCGTACCCACAGGATTGAGATTGAAATCAGTTAACAAGGTAGAGCAGAATACCAACACAACAGTGCTAACTAGATCACACACACACACACACACACACACACACACACACACACACACACACACACACACACACACACACACACACACACACACACACACGCACACACACACACACACACACACACACACACACACACACAAACTGGGGGGAGGGGGTTGAGAGAGAATGGGTGTGAGAGGGTGCACTCGATATACTGCATAACCTTCACCTCCCATAAACACCAGGCCATACATCTATTCTTTCTTCCCCTCTAGACATTCTCTTATACCAGGTTCCTGTTGAAATTTTTAATGTTCTGGAAAAAAGTGGATGAAAAGAAAATCCCTCCAGCAGACTCCCACTGTGGAGGTGACATGGAAACGGGAGGTTGATGGCAATATAGGAAGGGGAGTGCGACTACCACGGCTTTTCGGCCTCTTAAATCGCGTCCCCACTAAATGTATACTGGCGAGGGCAGATGCTGACGTGATTATTATATCACTTTAACCCATACAAGTGGCTCCACTGGATATGGGCAGATGCAGCACGTGAAAATTTTTGTGGGTTACAGTGATGCAATACTGTACTTCCACCCGCAACCGACCACGCCAATAAGCAGTTGGAAGCTGCCTTCCTCTGACCTGCTCCATATAATGCCCAGGAACCACGGACATGTTTTTTTCTTTCGTCGCCTAGTATCTCTTTTACTAGAAATAAATACATAAAATTAAGCTGTGTCATTATGCAAAGTAGACTCATCCATGGACTTATGTACCCGGCACCTGGTACCGTTACTTTAGCCTTTACAAATTTTAATGGAGTTGTGGTGAAACTCAAAGTTATGTATTTCGTACGGCTGTGGAAAACATAAGTGAGGAATAAAAGCTTATTTCGCTTTTCAGAATATAATATAAGTAAGGACTGCAAGCCTGTTTCACATTTCAAAATATTCTTTATACCTTTTCCGCTCCATTCCATTCCATTCCTTTCTACCCGTGGCAATTCACTTACACTACCTTAAATAACTTATTATTCTACTCCATTGCTAACGATTGGTATTTGCTGAATGATTCTGAAATAGGCAAAGGAGCAACCCAGAAAAGAAAGAGAAAAAGAAAGGAATTAGTACTTACAGTCCTTTAAGATAACTTCCCTCAGTTAAGTTGGATTTATTAACTCCAGATACCGACAATGCAGATTTACTCTACAAATACTTTGTACTGTAACATTCTTTCAGTCTTATACAGACAACAGAAAATCCCAAGAGCACTCCAAATCTCTTAACTGCTGACTAAATAACCAAGAGCTAAATGTGTTCTGGAAATCATCCACTCAGAATCAGCAAAGAGAAAATACTATGATAAAGGAGATGGCACAGGCATCCCTCTTACTCAGTTTTCCTCTGGCAGCGTCTCCACTAATTATCCTTCCACTCTCATCTTCTCTCAGTCTCTCTCGATATCCCTCTCCCATTCCCCTCTCCCCTGTAATCTGATTCCATTGCCCCTCATCTCCCCTTCCCTACGATATTTATCTTTTCTTACAACCAACACGTGTAGTGTAGGCTACATAATATAACATACACATGGTACACCACTTGGTTTCATTTATCTGGGATCATATCAGTGGTGACGTCTTCAGTAATGTATAATCCTTCCTGTTGCCATCCCATTTACTCTCTGTCTCTCTCTCTCTCTCTCTCTCTCTCCCAAATTTCAGTGATATTCCTTGCATGTCACATTTAAAGCTGGTGCGATGATACCAGCTGGAGTGCCTGTATGAAGCATAAGCCGAGCTCTTTGTTTAGATACTTACAGTATACCAATATTCTTCTTAAGCGCTCGTTTTTGATGGTTTATTCCTTGCTTTGGGAATCACTTTTGTCGCCTTTCAGTATACTTTGTTTCGTCTTTTCACTGACTTACCTATAATTATGTTGACCAAACTGAGCACAGAGCTCTGGCTGATGGCATGCTATGAAGGTCTAGGATATGAATATATTAACGTACGTGAGTGTTGTATTAACTACTGTAGAAATCCAAATGTGATTGAGTGTGACTGGTGTGTGGTTGTGAGATTAATAGTGAGATGGCATGTGTAAACTTAAGAGGAGTAACTGCGTAAGGAGTATGGTGCGTCTGTACGAACGTACTTGTGTGTGTGTGTGTGTGTGTGTGTGTGTGTGTGTGTGTGCATTCGGGTGTGTACGTGTACAAGAGGAGTAATCATGAAAGAGGAGGCGTGGAGCAAAATGAGAGGAGTGATTTGGCATGTAGTTGTTGTCAGTGAGAATGAAATGGGTTAAGTGTGAAGTGAATATCTCTGTGTGGGAGTGAGAAACCCCAGTGGGTATGGATTGGTGTGAATATGATCGGGTTGATTGTGAGTTATATGGACATGTCATGTTTGTGGTTGGGGTGAGGTAGGGTGGCTGATTTGCTTAAAAGTGACAATCCATGTACAATAGTTTTAGGTGAGGAGAACTAAAGGCGGCAGTAATTAACCAACCAAGTCTCCTCACCTGACACTTCCCTGTACATTATCGCCCTGGTCGGCACAGAAATTTCCAGTTTTCTCGTCCATTCACAAAATAAGGGGCCTCGTTCACAGGCAAGGCAGCGAGCTAGGTGTTCATTCTTCTCATGCCACTGACCTTTCTTTTATCCCTTCAACTACCAAATGAATTTACCAAGATCAGAAAGCTCGTTTTGTAATGACGGAGTTACTCAAGGCTTTATATAACGCCTTCAATTTCAGAAGTTCCTCCTAAGCTGAGAAACCAGTGTTTCGTAGTAAGAGCGTAAAATTAGAGTGACGGTACATCGTCTGACTCAAGCGGTGATGACCATGTTGTAAGCTGTGTTGTGAGTGGAGTCAGGGCAACACACACACTTCCTAAGATACTCGTTAGTAAGGTCTGATGATGGCAGTAAAAGTAGCGGAGATATAATCAGATTCTCTCTCCGTCTCTCTCTCTCTCTCTCTCTCTCTCTCTCTCCCAATCCTTCATCCCGTATGTACTAAACCATTTTATCCATTGCTCTCTTCATTTTACTTAAAGCTTTACTGCTACACTTTCTCTTCATTCTTTCCTACAACATTCTAAGCATCTGTCTGTAGCAACAAAAGTTTCCACATTCTGATCACCACTATGCAGCTTCTTAAATTTACTGCCAGTCTTGGTACCAATCTGGCAAGTGTAATGGCAACGCACTAAATTTTTGGTTAAATGTAGTAATCTCCACTCATTTTCTTCTGTTTTTCTTTTGCTTTTGGACTTCCTTTCTGTAATCTACTTTCCATTTTCTATTCTGTAATTATTGTTCTTTGATGCACCTTTCTTTGTTTGATTTATAGTCCTTGTACTTCACTCTCTGCTTCTGTTTTGTTTTCTTTCTTACGGCGATGTTTCATCCAGGTTCCCTTCTGATTCTATGTATAACTATTGTCTTCTGTGTTATTACATCATTGTTCACCATTTATATGTTATGTTTCGTCTTGCATTTTTTGTGAGTCTTCTGTCTACAACTTTCGTAACAATTATGTCTGTTTCTGTATCCCCTTCTTCCCCGACCCTTATACATTCCTACACTACTGGATGATAATTTCATCATTTATATTACCTTTCTAGTTTTAGTATTTCCTTCACTGAATTCTTTATATTTATTTCTTCACATTATTGATTAAGTTTTTTGTTAGTGTGTTTCAGTTCTTATTCCATCATTCTACTTTTTCTGTTAATCTATCGGTTTGTTGACTGTGCATTCTACTTCGCTGTTTACATTTGCATTCCTTACCTATCCTTTGCACAAACACACATTCGTTTGGATTTATGTGAACTTTCTGTCCGCTTTGTCAGACCAAAGAAATCTGTGTGCTTGGGGTCTGAAGTCTTCACTCCTGAACCAAATATGCATTAATTTTCTTACTTGTATTTAACTCCTTCAGATTGTCATCTGTTTAGATTATTTACTTCCTTCCTCTGTCTTACCTTATTGGACATTACTTTCTTCTTTTATTCTTTGTTTACATTAATGCTGTCTTTTCTGTCCTTCCACCTTCATCGTCACGCCATACTAATATATATACTGCTTTCCTCTCGCAACATTATACACCACCTCTGTCATTTTTGTTTGATCTCCCATCATTATATTTCACTTCTGTGCCTTCTAGTTCCTCCTCCCAACTTTCAGTTTAGTTCAAAGCATACTTCCTGTCACTTCACACAGATAGTAGACTTATGGCAAAGTTATAGCCTACTCTTTATTAACGTAGTACTACGTTTACACCTTCCATCTTACCTATTTCAGTTTGTGGATACCGTACCTAAATAAACAGGTCAAGTTTTGCTGTATAACATTGCACTGCATACAGGCCTTGGGTAAAACAGGTGGCAGACCGGCACATCTCCAAAGAAGAGGAAGAAGAAGAGAAAAAGAAGAATGAAAGAAAGAAACAAAGAAAAAGACAAAGTGTCAGAAAATGAAATAGCTTAATCAGTCCCACGTTCACTAACACCCATTTCGCCCAAGCAACGACCTATCAGTTCCATATATCACAGCTCCTGCCCCGGACAAATTATTCCAACCCTATCGAAATCCTGTCCCAGTACATTGCAGCTTATTAATACTGTATTACAGTATGTTGTAATATTCTTTTCCATATGGCTCTGTGTGTGTGGGGGGGGGTGAGAGAGAGAGAGAGAGAGAGAGAGAGAGAGAGAGAGTTTATATATTCATTCAAGTATTTATAGTCCTTATACAAATTCATTACACTAGTGTCCAATCGTATATTCAGCTCTCTTGATGCCTCAATAAGTTAAATGAATATGCAGAAGAGATAAATCTCTCTCTCTCTCTCTCTCTCTCTCTCTCTCTCCGGACGCCTAATCTGTCTCCATCGATGGTAATCACAGCAAAACTCCCGCAGTCCTCTCTCGTACAGCTCATCACAGCTCACTACCACAAGCTCAAACTAACCAAAAATTTTCTTTGTTCCTGTACTTTATCCTTCCACCCACGCCATGTTCTTGCTCCTCTTTTATGCACTCTTTTCTTTATTTTTTGTTTTCCATGCTTTCACGTAACTGAGACCACTTCAGTACAGTTCTCTTGATTATATGATTTTTTTTTTTTTAGTCAACAAGCATGTGCGTGCAGTCATATGCGAATTCAAGCACTCTCCTAGGAAGTGAAAAGGGATGTCATTCCTATTAACTCATAATCTCTATGCTGTCTAAAATCTTTTCCCTAATGATTGTGATCTCAGTTTCATTCTTTTTGTGCATTTCTTCTTTTTATTGCTAAGTTTCTCATTGTTTATCCACTTTCCTTGTGTTAAATATCTTCTGTGCATGTCAGTGATGCATACACATGGTTCTGTTTTCCGTCTACACCCGTGCAGGAAAACAAAGCTGTTTATATGTTTGGTCCGGTTTGCCTGTCCGTCTGTTCTGTCTATCTATTAAAACAAGATAATAGAATGACTATCTGAATAACTGCACCATATTAGACAGTGTGATTAAGACCATTAGGAGAAGAGACTGAACAATTGTTGACAGAAAAAAAATATAGCTCATAAGTCACAGGCAAAGTCAACTTGAACAGTTTTGATCCGATTTTACCTAAATTTGATGATGGAAGATTTGAGGGATAGAAACAGATGAAATGATTCAGTTTTGAAAACAGTCATTGGTGAAATGGTTCAGTTTTGAGAACAGTCATTGGTAAAATGAATCAGTTTTGAGAACAGTCATTGGCATACAGTAAATCGTACAGAAATGTCAAATGTGTACCCCCTCCACAATATGTCCCCCCAATGCATACATGCCCCACTAAACTTGCTGACCTAGCACGTCTTCCCAGGCGTGGGGCCCTGGGAAAGCGTGCTAGGTCAGCAAGTTTAGTGGGGGCATGTATGCATTGAGGGGGGACATATTGTGGAGGGGTACAAAATTAATGTTCGGTCCTTTAATACATACAGGTTTAACTGAATCTCGATCAAACTTAATGGAAATTGTTCTAGCTTCAGGACAATAGGTCATAGGTCAGTGTCATAGGTTATGGTCAACCGAAACCCATTTGATACAATATGAACTAACTCTGACAATGAATTGAAGGTGAGGTATGAATAAAGTAATTCGGCTTTAAGATCAACTAATCAAAGATCAAGGGCACATGTTCGACCACAAGGTCTTTCCACACCATCGGTGGACACCTGTCGTGTCCGAGCACTTCATCAGCTTCGGAGCATGGCGATAAATCACTCTATACGCAGCTCACTTGCACAGAATATGTTTCACTTCATGAGGTCTAAGTGATTCTTTTCCAGCATGTTATACCATCTTACCTCAACACCATAGGTGTACACTGATCCTGTGGACTGACTTCAGGACTGACTGCATGGCGTGGACGTTACAGCTTCTGAATGCTTCTTATTTCTGCTGTTTAAACTCGCAAAACGCATGTTCTAGTGGACATCAGTGCAAGGAAGGGGATGGCGATAGCCAATACCCTCTTTAGGCACAAACTGGTTCACAGTTATAGGTGGCGAGTGAGAAGGGTGGGTGGTGAGCTGAATTAATGGAAGGCAATGAATAATTACGTGTGTGGATGAAAGAATGAGAATGTATGTAATGGATGCAGGAACATACAGAGATTGAGGGAGTGGACTTTCTGACCCTCACTTGGTGGAGGTGCGTCTGGACTTCCTGACCACCACTTGGTGGAGGTGCGTCTGGACTTCCTGACCTCACTTGGTGGAGGTGTGTCAAGGTGAAAGTCAAGATACAAATGCGATGGATGAATAGGAGGGAAGGATAGGAGGAAGTAGTTCATACAAGGAGAGTAGAAAGGGTGCTAGATAATGGAAAAAAAGAAAAAAACAGAATATATGAGAGAAATAGTAAATATGATATGGAGCACATGTGGGAGATGGAAGGTGTTGTGTATGATATAGAAGAAACCTGTGCAGGATGTCAGCTGGTGTGTGAGGAAAATAGAAGACGAAAGGAGGGTGCAAGAGAACAGCATGCTAGAACGAAGAGGTGAAAGAAGTTGTGGAGCAAAATAAGAAAGCATATAGTGAGTGGATGGGAAGCAGAGGCGTGGAAGAAGTTGAGAGACGGAAGAGAGAGTTATATTTAGAGAAGAAGAAAGAGGTGAAAAGATTAATAAGAGAGAGTAAGAAGACAGTGGTTGAGGACTTTGGAAGAAATTTAGTGTAAATGAGCGGAATGTAAGAAAATGTTCTGGAAGGAGGTAAAGAGAGTTAGACAGGGCGATAAAGATGTTAGCATTGGAGTGAAAGATAAGTATGGTAGATTGATAGTGGAGAAGGGAAGGGAGTTGAGCAGATGGAGAGAACAGTTTAAGGCACATTAAACGTAGAGAATGAAAGTAATGTGAGTATAAATGGCTGTGGAATAGCTGGGAGAAGGAGGGAGGTGAGTAAAGAGGAAGAGATCAGTATAATTGATGTGGTGGAAGCAATGGAGAAATCAAAATGGGGAAAGCCCCAGGAACTGATGGAGTGTGTGGTGAAATGCTGAAGCATGGGGGGGAGGGGGAGACAGTAGTAGAATGGATATGGAAGATGTGCAGAATGGCCTGGGAGGAAGGTAGAGTCCCGGAGGATTGGAAGTCAGGTAAAATTATTACCCTGTACAAAGGAAAAAGGGAAAAGGAAGTGTGTGGTAATCACAGGGGTATAAGTATTCTTAGTGTAACATGAAAAGTATATGATAATATACTTATTGACAGAGTTAAGGAAATAAGAGCAGAATTACCTGGAGAAGAGCAGGGAGGCTTTAGGAAGGAAAGAAGTTGTGTATATCAGATATTCATCCTTAGGTTTTTAGTAGAAAAGTTTCTAGAGAAGGGAAAGAAGTTATATGCAGGCTTCATAGATTTGGAGAAAGCATAGCCTATGACCGGATGGATAGACAAGGAATGTAGAAAATTTCACGAATATATGGAGTAAATGGGAAGCTGTTGCATGCCGAGAAGAGTATGTATGAGGGTGCTAATGCTGCAGTGCGTGTAAATGGTGAACTGAGTGAAATTTTCTGTCTGAATGTTGGACTGAAACAGGAATGTGCCACGCCTCCACGGTTGTTCAATCTGCATAAGGATGGGGTTATAAAAGAGATACAAGGTAGGGCAGTGGATGATGGAGCAGCCCAAATGAGAGAGGGCAATGTTTGGAAAGTTCCTGTTCTGTTGTTTGCAAATGATATGTATTGCTCAGTGAAGATGAAGGGGAACTGAAAGTCTTGGTTAATGAGTCTGGGAGAGTGTGTAAAAACCGGAATCTAAAGGTAAATGTAGGGAAGAGTAAGGTTATAGTCTTCGAGAGAAATGAGGTCTCTGAATGAACAGTGAGGATGGATGGTGAGGAAATGAAAATATGAGTGCGTTTTAGTACTTGGGCTGTCATGACTAAGGATGGAAGTTTGGAGGATGAAGTGTTTGAAAGGGTACAGAGGGGAAGGAAGGTTGCTGGTTCTCTGAGAGCAAAGATAAGAAAGAGGGAAGTGAGAATGGAAGTAAAAAAGTCACTGCATGATAGTACTGTGACAGCAACTGTAATGTACGGAAGCGAAGCTTGGACGTTGTTGGAAGGACACAAGTCAAGAGTGAAAGCAGTGGAAATGAGTTATTTAAGAGCAGCATGTGGAGTTACATGGAGAAACAGACTGACAAATAAGGAAGTGAAGTAGCGTTGTGGTGTGGGGGTGGATGTGACAGAATGCGTTAGGAGAAATACACTGAGGTGGTTTGGCCATGTGGGGAGGATGGAAAACGAGAGATCAACGAGGAGAGTTTATGAGAGTGAGGGGGAGGAGCGGAGAGAGAGAGAGAGAGGTTGAGGCCAAGGATGAGATGGAGGGATGGACATGAGAGGTATATGGGAGAGGGTTGAGGTGGGGGGAGGGCAGTGAAATGGCGGGGGACAGGGCGATATGAAGGCGATTTGTTTCTGGTCACCTTTCACGTGATTAAGGCGTCTGGCAATAGATAAAGAGATAGACTTTCCTTGAGAGAGGGCTCTCATCACCTGACTATTATCGCCCCACTTTAGATAGAATAAAAGTGTACATACCACCATACATTTTACTGGTGAATATCCTCTTATGCCAGTTATAATAATTTCCTTGATTTATGTGTTATCTCTTCTTCATTAGGTCTTTAATCTCCTGCTGTCTTTTGTTTCTTGATGCTCTTCAAATACTCTCCAATTTATTTCATATTTTTTTATACTTCTCTCCGTTTTCCGTTTCCCACTTGGATTACTGAGGAAGGTAGGAAATAGCAAATTATCGATAATGAAAGCCTGGGATGTGTGTAAAAACTATACCAAGACAGGCTTATAGTTTATGGAAAAGGTGAAGACAAGAGAGTGCAAGAACATAATCATCGATTGAAGGGAATGTACGGAAGAGTAAGTGAAGATGAACAAGAGGATAGGTAAGCAGTACAACATGAGAGGTGTTGGATAGTCGTGGATTTTAGCTTAGCAGGTAAGTTTTCTGTTTCTTCCCTGTAAGTAGTCTATTGATATTCGATTGAGTAGCAGTATTTATGAATCGCGATAAACAATATAGAATGGAGAGTCTGTTCATGGTAGAGCTCCATGATTTCTGGCGTGCTATTCATACTGGGATATCATAATTGCATTTCCGCTCATTAGGTGACAATTTCGATGGTGTGTTATATGTGTCAGGATGTGAGGTGAATAATTGGGTGAAGGAGTGGGATGCGACGTTGTGAGGATGTAAATGAAGTGTGAGGGAGGAATGTGTGAAATATTACCACGTACAAGTGTGAAGTATGAGATGTCAGAATGGCACTTTGAAGTCGGTCTGAGTAGAGGGGTTATGGTTTGTTGGCAAAATCATGTAAAGTTTGAAGTGAATTGGTTTGCTGAAGTGAAAATATCAATGCATGAAATGTGGTTAACATGTGAGGTATATGAAAGATACCAGGTGATGATGGGAGGGTGCAAAGGTGAAAGATTGAAGATGTGCGATGTTGGCTGCACGTGTAAGAGTGTAAGGTGTGGGGTTGTAGCGGAAAGGGAAAAGCAAATAAGTCAATCCTTTAAGTTCATCTGTGTGTGTGTGTGTGTGTGTGTGTGTGTGTGTGTGTGTGTGTGTGTGTGTGTGTGTGTGTGTGTGTGTGTGTGTGTGTGTGTGTGTGTGTGTGTGTGTGTGTGTGTGTGTGTGCAAAGGCTGGAATTAATGGGCACTAAGGAAATTCATCTTCATTATTCGTACAACAGAATGAGATAATGATCTGGTGTTCTACGAGGAAACAGGTTCTCTTTTTTTTTTTTTATGTGTCCGACTCTGGGTATAGGCTTCACAGCCTGCTCCTATTGTGGGTGGTGAAGAGGATCTGAAAACATGCACCTGAGTTATTTGTTTTGTCAGTATGTATCCACTGATACCAAACCTCAGTAACTACACATTCAATATATAACCACACATTCAGTATATATATATATATATATATATATATATATATATATATATATATATATATATATATATGTGTGTGTGTGTGTGTGTGTGTGTGTGTGTGTGTGTGTGTGTACGTATAAAACCAATAATTCATTTTGCCTGATGCTTAAAACCTAAAAATGAAAAAATATGCATTCATTGAAAGAAAAATCGAAATGAAAAAAAAAAAAAAAAAGGAGTATGATAAGGCCAGAGAGAGAGAGTTACGGGATGCACTATACCTAAACATTAAAAAGCAGTGAATGTAACATTTCTAAATTATAACTACAAACAGTCTCAGTAAAAGAGACGGAGAATAGGGTACTTCTGTACTGTATGTGTGATTAAAAAGAAAAGACAAAAGCATTTACATAAAAGTCTATCAGTTTGTATCCCGATGATGAAGAAAAATAAAAATGATCAAAATTTCAGCCTACGATCTCTGTCTAAAAAGAAAGAAAAGTTTTGAAGAATAAGTAATTTCGAGAAAAACATAACAGGCGCTATTGAAAAGAGAGTAAAACAATTTCAAAAAATGTGATAGAATTATGAAGACAGCCATGAATTGTCCTTCAGGGATGTTTTTCAATTGCAGAGAGTGATTCGCTCATTACTCTTGGTGAACGGCAAAAAGATGCTGAAAATTGTCAGTATATAATCGTGCTGACATTCGTCTGAATAATACTCGTAACTTACCTGAAACCATTAAGTCCTTTAAATAAGAAACTCTCCTTCTTTTCAGATCTCATCAGATGGCCATAAAGTAAACCCCCCTCTGTTTGTAAGCGAGGGCTCTTTCTTCCCGTGTCATAAAACCCGAGCAGGGTGAGGCACTGTGTCAGCCAGATTTTTTTTTTTTTTTTTTTTTATGTGTTCGACTCTGGGCATAGGCTTCACAGCCTGCTATCAATGCCCAGCAGTCCTCCTACATACCATACACCTCTACATGTCACCACTTCGGCGCCAACACCCACCGTCCATATTGAAGACATGCTAGGGCTGTCTCATACAGGACTGGTGTATTGGTATTAGCGGGGGTATTTTTACGACATGTCGGCGGGCCTTCTGGTAGATCAGTAAAGCCTGATTTAATGAAATTCAAATCCTTAAACTGTTCCCTGCCCCAGCCGGGATTCGAACCTGGGTCCGTTAGGACTGCAGGCCACCTCTCTACCGATTGAGCAGATAGCCTCCACTTTCCACTCAAAGTTTTCTTTCGCAACACACGACTTTCCCACCAGGTCGAGTGGACTTTTCCATCGGTGGAGTAAAAGAGGATACCCTTCCAGACTTGCCAAGAGGCTTGCTGAATCGCAGTGACTTTAGACTGACTCACACACAGATCCACAGCTTCAGTATTGTTAGCATGCAGGATGTATCCGCAACACAAACTTTCTGCACAATATAGATTCATTGTGGGGCTTTAACACTGTCCTTAAGACAAGCTCACTGACGAACAGCTTCAGTCTGCCTCCATCGCCCGAAAGAGTTATCACCTCTTTCTTTTCAACGTCATATCATTTCCTCATTTGATCTGTCTGCTGATCCATTAGATTCATAACTACTGCTTTTAAAATGTTAGTAGTAAGCATGCTCAAAATATATTTCCTCAGATTCTACGGAATTCATTTTCCACAACAGCTGGAAACAAACGTTATGGCTCCAGTCGAATGAATAGAACTCCCTGGTAAGGAAAACCAACACACTTCAGTCTTTTGACGTTTAAGAAAATATCTGCTGATCTCTAAAGAAGCAAGTACTCCACTGTTTTATTAAGAAGCAACGGTTTACTCTTTTCAAGCACTTTTCGTATGCTGTGAATATCAGTTACTTTAATATTTTGAGTAACTTTAATACAATATGGCATTCAAGTACAGTAGGGCACCATAAACGACCTATCAGCCTCTCTTCTGGTGACGGGTTTTATTCGCCCCTGTGTAGAGTACAACACTCATATGTGGGAAGGCTCCTCATAACAGCTCTTCTCAACAAGTGGAGTCAAAAGCTTTTCGTCTTATCAACTCTTCTCCTCTTACTAGCTCCCTTCAAAATATGTATCCTCCCCTTACTGTTGAATCTTTTTCTCTTTTCTCTCGCAACTTCAGTGGTCACTGCTCGTCTGAACTGTCTGCTTACATCCCTCCTCTACTGCGGAGGGGACGTAGCACCCGTCTGGCAACAAGCTCTCATCCTTTTTCTGTCCAGCTCTCTAATGCAAGAGTTAACCGTTACTTCCAGTCCTACAGGTATGCAACAGGTCAACTCTGGAACTGTCTCCCTTTGTCTGTATTTCCTACTTCCTATGATCTCCAGTCTTAAAACGCAGTGTGTCCAGGCATCTTGAAATGAACAATTCTTGAATTTGGCTCTCCTGTCCTTTTTTTTTTTTTCTTTTCTTTTCTTGGAGGGAACAACTTGCACGCTCCTGGCCTTAGTCCCTTCTTCCTTGAATAGAAAAAAAAAAGATGTCCACTCTTTCCTTTAGGTTCTGCAGCATTCGTGACCTTTGCTTCAATTTCATTTCTGTTGAACACCATCTCTCATCCTCAAAGCATCATCTTTTCCTTATCAAGAATCAGCTGCCTGAGCCAGTTGACTGGAAACCGTCTCTGCATCCTACTACTTTCTCAGCACACATTTCAAATCCAAGGTGAGTGTTGCTTGTATATATACGACAATCTACCTTGCTTTTGTGTTCCTGAAATTGATTCTTCAAAATCCAGTACACTGTCATTCTCTAGTAAAATATAGCTGTGTTCATTACCTGTTCCCTGTTTCTATCAACTATACAAATTGAGTGACTGTTCTACTTCCAAAGTGGAAGTGGAAGACGTCATTTCAATTTCTTTCTTGAAATCTGCATTTTTAGGTGATATAAATGGTCACGACCACCACTGGCTGTCCTCTCCATTCACTGATCAACCTAGCGTATAAGCCTGCATCCCTTCTGTCCTTAATGACCTAGAAAGCTTTGCACAGCAAACTACTTGTATCCCTGAGTGCCTTGGTGAGAGTCCCAACATACATGATCATCTTCTTAAAATTAACCTCCATCATACTGTCCCACTTCTTCCTTACCTCTGGGCCCCTATGATCACAGTTTTAGCTCAATAATCTATCCCCCCAAGGCTTGGTACCCTACCAAGAAGTATTCTGGCATTGCAGATTGCAAAGCCTTCTGGTAGCTCATTTATTTATTTTGCCTGCAATAATTATTGCTTCCATGGCCTAAAGCCATCTGAGTGTGGTTTGCTTATTATGATGATTCTCTCAGGCATGGCAGCATAAGTCCTTTTCTTTTACCTGCAGACTAATAAAAAAAATAATAATTAAAAAAATAAATCACGCTTGCTCTAATGCTGTCCACAGCAAAGAGGTGGGTTTCAGAATGCACCTGAGACAACTGAACTTTGAATCACATTTTTATTAGTTCTACCTAATATCATGCTTCTTTGTTTTTTTCTTCAAACTCAAAATACAGTAATGCAATTCATTTCAAGTGCTCAGAGCACTCCAATTCATATTCCTCCCACTCTTTTTAGCATGAACTCAAAGATTTCTCAAACAACCTTAATTCGTCCTCTTTTTCCTCCTCTTTTCTGTGGTGATACTTCTGTAACTATTTCTTCTCTTAAGACGCTGAACTCCAATTTTCTTCTCTAATTCCACTTCAGATGAATCTGACGCTATTCTTCCATCCCCCTCCTCATGACTTCCTTATGCCTGTAACTGAAATATCGGCACTTGCCTCACTGCTAATAAGGAGCATGGATTTTATGGGGTCCCTGGATTGTTCTCTTTAAGTAAACTCTTCTGGCTTTGTCTGTCAACGTATACTTTTCTTCTTGCTGGTCGTTTGCTGTCCCCCAAAATGGTGACCGGCCCTACCCCTCTATCTATCGCCAATTTGCATTAGTATCGTGTACTATAAAGTCTGTCCTTATCAGGAAGATTCCGAAACATCTTCCCTCTCATAACATATCTGACTGCCAGAAAGGGTGCTGCCAGGGACGCTCCAGTGCCGATCGTTTCATCTCATTTTCCGTCTGCAGTGAAAACTTTGTCATTGTACTTGAGATTTCAAAATTTTCATCCGGATCTGACAAAAATCTTTACTCTCCAAAATGCTCTTTGGTATTTTCACTCCTTCTGCCTGTGCCTTAGCCTTTAGTTTCTTTTGTGATCGTTCAATAGCTCTTGATGTAGATGGCCACTGTTGTTCTTCCAAAGCTGTCAGCAGTGATACTCCTTTCTCAATGAAGCCTTACTACAGATAGCTGTCACCAACATCCTTCTGCTCACCAATGATACTGTGAGCTGCACATCTAACCCTGTCCCCTCGCACATTAATGCCTCCATCCTTCATTTCCACTTGCTTCCCTCAGCGTCTATCAGAGCAGTTGCCTCAGGATTCAGGGGGTAAGGTTTTCATACAGTGAAGATCTGACGACATACATTTCCGATTTGGATAAAACAAGAATTGTTGTATATGATACTCTGGTGGGGCGCTTACCATCCACTCATTCGATGTAGTGCTGCTGATGGGTGTCTGCCCTTTCCTCTCCTCCATCCTTCTTTCCTTCCATCCTCTTCTGTCTTTCTTTCCTTCATTCTTTCCTCTTCCTTCTGCCTGTGGGTGACTCTACACTGAGTGACAAGCCAAATGGTTTCCTGAACACCAGGAAACCATTTACTACGCTGGGTGGTAACCATATAACCAAATTTTGGCGCGTGGTGGTTTAGTGGGTAATTATTGCACTCCAATAGGATTGAGCCGGTGAAGGTTTATATCCAAGGGGTGGTTGGGGTTGATTTTTCATATAATGCCACTCAGGGATGAGCGAGGCTGGTCACTCATCTTAAATGTCGGGACCAACTGCCTAGCCCCTGGCTCCTACGCTCCTCATGGGGCAATGTAGGATGGGATGATGGATGGATGGATGGATACTCTGTTCCCACATCTTTTGATCATTCACAATCTTCCACAATGTCTCTTAATATTCAGCAATACATAGTATCTCTCAATATTTTCGAAGAATGTTTTTCTCAGGACCTATCAGGAACAGATCACATTACTTACCTTGTCAAATCCGATTTCACGAGACTGGGTGTGCTAAGTCGACTTCGTACTTTCTTGATTCCTGCAAAGCTGTTTACTTTATGCAGTGGTCTTATTAGCCCGTGTGTGAATTATAATTCCAATGTTTGGTAGCTCTCCACACGCGGCTCTTCTAAACATGTTGGCGTCATTTTTTTTTTTTTTTTTTTTTTGTCTGCTCAACTCTTATTTTCTTGATGATAATCCTCAATCTTTCTTTCTTCGCCATATTATTTTATCCTTATCTCTTTGTAATTGGTATACGAGTATCAGAGGCCAATTATCTTTTGACCTGTCCGCTTGCGTCCTTCCTCAAATACAGCTGACACTTAGCACCAGTCAAGCAGCACCCTCTGGTCCATTTTCTGTCTACCTCTTATACAGGAATTAACCGATACCCTTACTGATTCATGTAAGCACCAGGTCAGGTCTGGAAATGTCTTCTACATTCGGTATATCCCTTTGCCGATACTTCCCTTCCTCAGTCTTTTGAATGCAATGTGTCCAGATATCTCGCAATGAACGCAAATTGAATTTGGCTCTCTCTTTGATTCCTTTTTTGCAAAAGAGCCATGAACAGACCGGGAGGAATGTGTAGTAGGGCTGGGACTGTGATGGACGGTGGGACAGGGTGGGGGGAGTTGGTACCACACTCAGGACAAGATGAAAAAAATTATAGTAAAGTTAAAAGTTTTCTCCAAGAGGAAGAATAACTACTGTAGAACAAAAAATAAACAAATTCTCTCTCATGTAGCATAATAAGCAGCCCATAATAATCGTACTTGTGATGATTTTGTTTATGTTGCTGTAAGGCCTTTCGAATACGTATTACTGAATATAGGAAATATTCAGGGAGTGCTTATTGTACAAGTGCAAATGGAGTACTTTTATGATTAAAATTAAATGCCATCTTCGACCTCACCAGTACGCCGAATTCAAAGACCCTTTACAGAAATTACAACTATTTGCACGTGAACCAGACTTAGGATGCCAGGAGTTATATTGTACTGTACCAGCCACAGATAGTCAGTCTTTTTGTGCTGCCGGCCAACCGAATAGTGCGCATATGTTTTTTATAAGCATGTGCACAGTAGAATAATTTTTTTTGATATTATCATTATGACATGTGGTAGGTGAGGGGGCGTACAATCCACTAGCTCGATGTAGTAATGGTTTCAGGTTATTGTACAGGGAGTCACAATCTACTGTAAATGGCTGTCTGTAACCTAGGAAGTTACTTATTATCCTGGATGGTAACGATATAACCAAATGACGCCTGTTGGTCTAGTGGGTTAAGATGTTCTAAGCGGATGGGGCCTGACAAGTGTTTCTGTCTGAGGTGTGGTTGGGGTTTATTCCTCACATACAGCCTCTCAGGGGCGAGTGAGGCTGTCACTCTCGCCTTATGTCGGGACTGAGTAACCTAATCCAGGGTCCCCATATTCCTGAGAAAACAATAAATGGATTGGGTGATAAGTAGATAAATATTTATGGTTATGAGTTTAAATTTACTGAACTATTTGTAGCCACAGCTTATCGTCAACTATGATTCATAGAGCTGAGCAATACTCCACTGTAGCCTTCCCTGTAGTGGAGTTGCCTGGGACACAACATGAAGATTATAGTACAGTAATGATGGTGTTGAATGATATGTGTATGACAGGTATGGATACGAGTCACTTACTTTTTTTTTTTTTCGTCAGTTAAAAAAAAAAAAAAAGTAAGAGTAAATCACTAAGAGAATCCCGGGGCATTTCAGGGACCAGCAAGTGAGATCAGTACACAGGTGTCTAGGTCAAGGTGATGCTGCCGGTGGTGCTCCTTTAATTACCCGCACGTGTTACCCGCCTGGCTGAATCTTCCCAAAACACTGCCATACTGCCCCCCCCCCCCTCTCTCTCTCTCTCTTACACACACATTTCCTGTATATCACAATTAGGTAAACACACACACACACACACACACACACACACACACACACACACACACACACACACACACACACACACACACATTTAAGTAATAACAATTATCGTGAATATGCATAAGAACGTAAGACCACAGATACAACAAAACATTGATAACACAGTATTAACCCCTACACCGCGGGCTTGTTTACCAATGACTTGCGTGTGCCGCGGGGTTATTTGGGCTCCGACAGACTCTCAAAAAATATTTGCCAAAAATCAGTTATTAGTCCTAGAATAATAAAATTACATATGCTTATGGCACATACCTTCAGCTTTCTCCTGGAATGACTGTTGAGCCTTCGTCGGTTACCGTAGGACTTGTGGAGACCTCTGAAGTAGGGTAACGAAGTCTCCACTTTACACTTCCCGACAACCCGTAATATGATTACCACAGCCAGATACAAACACTATAAACACTATTCTACAATTTTCAAGTAGTTTGGGATCCATACTAAAAAAAAAAAAAAACACTGTGAAAGCAATGGAAATTACGAGCGCGTCTGATCGTCGCACTGGCACTAGTTCGCTCTTGGTAATCTGTCATTTATTATTCATAAAACCCTCACACTTTATATTTCTATTACTATATAACACTTATATATATATCTACAGTCTTTATCCACAAGTTTCCTTCAGTAGTATTAGTTTATTGTCACTGTAGGGATTCAATTTCTTTCAGTAAAATAGGTAGCATTCACTTTCTCGTCCTGTATACTGGCATTGAGAGTGAATGTCACTTTCATCTTCACTCTCATAACTCATAGCATTCAGACATGCTAGAGTGAAACTTTCACTTTCATTACTCCTAGGGTATATACTCGTATTCTTATAATACTACTCATTTACATTTCTATTTACGTTCTCTATTTTATTTACGTTATTTACATTTCTATTTTACTTACACTGTGTTGTGCACTGTCACTTGAAATAACTTATAAAACTATTTTCCATTGTTCACGTATATTTACATTCATTACTTTCACTTGCTGTTTACACATTATTTACACATTATTTACAATTCCACTTGCACTGTTTTACTCAATAGAAAGATCGTAGTCACTCTTTTATCAATTGTCAGCCCTTTACCTCTTTCCACACGAGGTTTAGTAGGGGGTAAAGGTCACAGAGCCATTTGCATGGGGGTGAAAAAAGGCCTTGAAGTCAGCAAGAAGAAACATACGTCCTCTCACTTCGGAAGATGAGAGTAAACTGATAACGCAGGGCCAGCCAGCCTGGAGGCCTGTTTAGGGGTTATTCAGAGTTACCAATATTACTTCTTGAAACAGCTAAGTCTAGCACTGATATGATTGGCAGGAAATCTAGACAATACATTATAAATTTGGTAGTTCCAGGTGAATGTAAATATCACTTAGGCTTCTCCTTTCCCTCCTTACATGTATATTTATTACGAAAATAGATTAGAGGCCTACTTAGGAGATATGTAATCAGAGCTACCAATGTTAAATCTTGAAACAGCTTTGTGTAGCACTGATATGATTGGCAGGAAATCTAGACAATACATTATAAATTAGGTAGTTCCAGGTGAATGTAAATATCACTTAGGCTTCTCCCTTCCCTCCTTACATGTATATTTATTACGAAAATAGATTATACGGCATATTTCAAGGGGAAAAAAACAGCGAAAATTAGCGAACGAGTGCACGTGAGGTGTTGTCAGGTGATAATTAGCCAATTCCAGGTGTATGGCACTCTCACTTACCTGATTTCTTTCTTGTATATATTATTTGGTATAAGAATACGACATAGGGCTTATTTCAATGGATGAAATCAGTGAAAAATTCCAGGGAAGAATTACTTAGCGTAGCATGGCCGGGCAGGCGAGAGGATAGGGTAATGGAGGGGGGGTAGGGAGGGGAGTCAAGAAATGGCTAAATTGTCAACAATGGATGGGAGTACAGATGAGATTAGGAGTGCTGACTAGTGTTGGACATTGTCAGTATATACTGATAGATGATACAAGCTCCCACTTGGAAGCCCGGGTGAATTCAAAATAACACAGAATCACAAAAGCGACGCCCCGCGGTATGATCCCTTGCTCCCAAGCGTCACGAAAGTGACGCCCCGCGGTTAAGGGGTTAAAAAATCAAGAACGCAAGCAGTCTTACATGATCATCATCATCACCATTAACAACAGAAACTTCTTTTTCACTAGAACACGGACTGGAAGGCATCCAGAGTTAAAAAAGGGAAAAGCATAAAAGTTATAGAATTCATGAACAGAGAGCAGTGCAAGGTGTATAATAATTATGATATATCTTATAAAAAAATTTATATATCTTATCCTTCTCAGTACGGTGACATTTTCTATTTATTCTGTTCACTACAAAAATATTTTATTCAATTGAAGCAAGCCCCCTCGTAGTGAAGGAAATTAGTGAAGGCTGGACGGGCTTCTTATTGCCCCTGGAGTCAGTGGGGGAACACCTGGTGTCAGGTGCCACTGGCCAGGCCTCCAAAGGTGCCACTGGCCAGGCCTCGAAAGTGTTGCCGCGGACCGTAGGGGGTGCAGTTCGTGATGCCCAGTTTTTTGTTCCAGTTCCTTCTTGGCAGCATTGCTGTTGGTGACTAAACAGGACCCGTCTGGGTTACAAAAATTCGAGGACAATGAATTCGCTTAGTGAGTGGGAAATATTTCACTTGTAACCAAGGTTCAGGTAGCTGGAAGATCATACTAAAGTACTTTCTGACACTGTAGGAACTTCCTCCTTGTGTCGGAATCATTCAACACAGCATTATATGTTTCCATGGAAGGGTGCAAGGAATAAATGTGTTCCGAGAGTTGAATGATTCTTTGATCATGAGGGGGGAGGAAGTGCAGGAGGCAGTAAAGGAGATTAAAACATGGAAAGCTGCAGGTATGGATGGGTGTGCTGTGGAATGCCTGAAAGTTGGTGGAGCGACTATTGTTGACTGGTTAGTAAGAATGTTGAAAATGTGTTTTGTGAAAGGTATGGTGCCGATTGACTGGGCAAGTGCTTTTGTGGGTCCGTTGTATAAAGGTAAGGGAGATAAGTATGAATGTACTAGCTTTAAGGGTATAAGTCTGTATCACGGGGTTATGTGACTTTAAAAATTAATAATGCTAAAAATGTTGCTTGAAAATAGAGACAAAGAATTGACTGCGAAATCAAGCAGTACCGTAAGTTTTACTTTATGCCGGCTTACTTCGCCGATTCTCTAAGGATGAGAATTTATAAACTTTTTCAAGTACACAGCAGAGACTAATTACTCATGAGTGCTGTTTGTAGTACTGTTAGCCTCTCGCAAAAGTGACTCCACCCCTGACAATTAATAACTAATACTGATAGTAATTAACAGGTTCTTGCCAGTGCATTAACTCCTGGCTGGCACAACGGATTTAAGCTTAATACAAAAGGAATGGCCGAAGTACCAGTTATGAACAATGTAAAGCGTTTGTGCGAACTAGGAGCGGCAACTAAAATAAGCTTAATGTGGAGAAATAAAACACGATTTTAACTACACTGGGCTCAAAGAAAAAGAACTGTGAATTTAGTAATCACAATGAATTAATTTTCCATTACATGAGTCTCAAAATGAATTCAAAATAACAAGGGAAGTACACTCACTCGCTCACTCAAAAGCTAAACTTAAACCTAGGAAAAACAAAAAGAAATACTGGTCAGTAGAGGGGGCTAAGCAGAATGACTGGGCGCCGATACGTAGGACGGATGTTGAAATATGCTAAACCTCTTCACCGATTCACCGTCTAGGTGGA
Organism: Coenobita brevimanus; assembly: GCF_032717465.1. Classification (NCBI taxonomy): domain Eukaryota; kingdom Metazoa; phylum Arthropoda; class Malacostraca; order Decapoda; family Coenobitidae; genus Coenobita; species Coenobita brevimanus. The sequence goes on from NC_136959.1 coordinate 7,233,822, forward strand.
GATTTCAGGAACTCACTGTCGCGACGCTGCTCCACGCTGGGAATGAACCTGCTCTCATGATGATCAAAGCCTGACTAAGTTCGAATTATGAAAGAGGGCGAGGGCCGGCCGTGTTTGCTTCAATGGTCAATGGAAAGGAAGTGAGAGATATACGCTCACAATGAATCACTCAGCGAAGGCGCTAATGTCGCGCACAAGGATGATCACTTATGAAACGGTGAAAAATTTTCTGAAAACCTCACCAACTGAGTGAACGCGAGGACGGTTGAACTGAGCGATACACAGTGGGAACTCCACCAGAATTCGTGGTTTTCCCACTGATGAAAAATGTCATGAATTTATAAATATGCTTGCACAAATTCGTGACATTACACCCCATCAAAATCTAAATTTTTTTTCTTCAGAGAAAAAAATTTTGATATACATACATATAAATCCTAAGTCAGTCACACAAAATTCACATTGTGGTGTGTGTACTACCCTGCTACAGGAGAAAATCACAGTTGCCCATGAGCATAAAAACCTTGTATTTATGTTAATAGAAGCAAGCTTGAGGAAAAAAACTCCGTGACGACGGTGAAAAATCCTGTACTCAGGTCAAACTGAGCGAAAAGTTCGCTACATTTACATTAACAACTAACTGTTATGTAGCGTGATGTATGTAATACACGGTGTAGGTGTGACAGTTGTGGTGTATCTGTGCCTATGTGTAAAATTATGTGATACAAATCAATAGTAAATAAAGATGACGAGGCAGAAGAGAAGAGGCAGCAGCATGCGACGACGATCAGCTGATCTGCACGACAATGCCGCACCCGCCAGCTGCACCTGTGAAAGCAATCAAAGTGGAGCATCAAAAGTGTCATATCTCTCTCTCTCTCTGCCTAGCAATCACTACTTATGTTACAAAAGTACATCATTATTCTATTAATGGATACATTATTAAACAGGAAACATAGTCCCAGGGAGCTGAGCGAAAAGACTGGGTGTCTGTGCAGGACATCAAACGCTGCAGTTCGCTAAGCCAAAGGGGCCCCGTTTACTGGTTAAACTTTAAACCTACATTATTATTAACCAGGAAACGTGGTCAGTGAGTGAAAAGACTGGGTGCCTGTGCAGGACATCAAACACTGCAATTCGCTAGGACCCAGTTCACTGGTTAAACCCTAAACCTACATTATTTTTAACCAGGAAACGTGGTCAAACTGAGCAAAAACTGGGCATCTGTGCAGGACATCAAATGCTGCAATTTGCTAGGACCCAGTTTACTGGCTAAACCCTACTCTACACTTATGATTAACATTGGCAAGCTGAGAATCCCTATGCAATCTTGGGCAGGTCACATTTTAACACCCACTGTGGGTGTGAACACTCATGTGGATAATGTGCATTCTCCGAGAATCCTCTGAGAGGCCCACAGCTCAAGATGTTTCACAAGGTAATTCATACACAGCCTCGGATTGTCCCTATGGGGTTCTCGAACTTTCCCCTTAACCTACGTTACATATGTATGTACAGGCCCTGGACATGATGTGTCCTGTGGAGCAAACAGGCGAGACATCAGGTCTGCACCCACATTACCACTGCCCTGTCTCTCAACTGCTTCAGAGATTATGGGTGTGGATTCGAATGGCACAGGAAGAACATGTCCCTGATTGGTGGTACATGGACACACATTGCAGGAATGCACAAAACTGTCTATTTCCGGTCCCATTCCTGGCCAGAAAATGTCAGCATGGAATCGGCCCTGGGTTTTCCTTTTGCCCATGTGACCTCCTGAGGCTGAACAATGACCCCATTCTAACACTGCTTGGCGGTACTTTGTGGGAACAACAAACTGCAGTCAAACCTTGCCCTGGGGTGTTCGTGACTCACGGTAGAGCAGTCCTTGTTTACGAAGGAACTTGGCTCAAACTCCCTGTGAATACCTAACACTCTACCCTTTTGTTTCTTCCACATGGCAGCAAGTGTCGGGTCAGAATGTTGTTCTTGGACAACAACTTGGCTACACATCAGATCTTGCAGCAATGCAATGGTCACTGGGGTGACGCAGTTTGGAGCCTCAGCCATGGCTCATGTTTCTGCACCTGAAGTCTGCGTAGCGTCATCTTCGGTGCAACTATACTTGGCACCTGGATTATTGCCTATGATAAGGTCAAACAAAGGTTCTGGCATGACAACTGCAACTGTCGTACCAGTGTAAAATGGAGATGCCACCTGGATATGTGCCTCAGGGAACAATCTCACTGATCCATCAATAAGCTGAGCTTGGATCTGTCGACCTGTGTATTCCTCAGGCAGAACTAGACTCTGGCTGACAGAGCAACCTGAGGAACTGTTGTCTCTCAGGACCTTTACAGGAATGCCTCCCACAAACCCTGGCTGAACAAGGAAGGCACTGTTACCTGTGGGAGGGCCTGTGGAGGAAGCAGCCAGCCACTGATGAGGCTGCTGAATGAATGATGCAGCAAACATGGTGCCCTGAGAACTAGATACCTGAGGGGTCGTACTCACTGTCTGGGGAGATGAAGCATTGACCATCTGTGGAGGAGGGTTCACTGTTGCTGGGGGACTAGTGAACTGTGGGGAGGTACCCATACTGCTGGGGACAACACCACCGTGCTGCTGTTGAGGAATGAAGGCTGCGTTCGCCTCCTGCCTCCGATTCACTTGAGCTGGTGCTGAAAAGGAAAGTCCTGATCTTTGATTGCGTGGCTGATACTGCTGCTGGTTAGGGTACTTGCTGTACTGCTTCCACTGAGGTTTCTGAGTGTTTTGCCCCTGGTCCTTTCCGTTTGGACCTTGGCCATTATAACGGCCTTGTTGCTGGGGTTCAGTCTGAGATGGTTTCCCAGATTTGTCAGCTTTCCTGTTCCAGGTGTGTTGCTTACGAGTTTGATACCCGTATGCAGTGAAGAATGCATCAGCCTTCTCGACCATTTGGCCGGCATCCCTTACCTGGCAGATCTTAAGCTGAGCCATAAGTACAGCAGGCCATGACTTTTCTAGTTGTGTGCACAACATAAGGTCAATTATCCCCTCACGCATGGAAGGAGTTTCATCTTTCTCCATTCACTCATCTAAGTAAGCAGTAAGCCGATCAAGACACTGAACGGCTGTCTCTTTTTCTTGTAAATGCGTCCTCATAAACTGACTCTTGGCATCATCAACTGTGAGACCGTACGCTTTGATGAGTTCGGCCTTCATCATCTTATACTTGAGATTATCTCCACAAAATCTGTGGAGAATATTGAGGGCAGGGCCCTCAAACAAGCTAAGAAACTGGAGCTGCTTAGCTGCCTGATCCAGCTGGTACAGCTGAGCCATGTCTTCGAAACGATATATGAATGGCTCGATTCGCTTGCCTTCCTTGTATGGAGGAAGCTTAATGTGTGGGGTCGCTAGAATATGTGCAGGAAGAGCGCTCGTGGAGCTTGGGCCAGCTGCATCAGATGTGTCTGAAGCCAAGGAGTCTGGTTTGAGCTTCAGCATCTCAAGTTCATGTTTTTTACGTGCCTCACGCTCGGCACGTTCGTGTTCTCGTTGTTCTCGCTCGTATTCACGTTCTCTCTCGCATTCTTGCTCTTACTCGTGTTGTTTTTGCTCATACACGCTTTGTTCTCGCTCGTTTTCACGTTGGATTCAATGCTCTTCGCAAGCATCATTCTCACGTTGCTGCTCGTGACTAAACCGAGAGAGTACATACTCTTTGACTTTTTCAGGGTCACTAATTTAGCCCCATATCTTTAGCTTCCTGTACATAGACATTAGTAGTCATGATGCTAACTCAGTCTGAGTGAACTAAAGACTAAGTACTGACTGCTATTTTGCAGAGAAATGCCAATAATCAAGAGTAAAAAATATAGGAACAGGTTAATGGTGACCAGTTTTATCTAGCTAACTGGTAAAGAGAGAAAATAAAAAAAAATAACTGACTGTGAAAACTATTACGTAAAATTAATAAAAATGAATCAATAATCACCAGTAAGACAGTACCTATGGACTTTTATGATAAATACCTAAGTATGAGTGAGTGAGTATTATCTCGTTAATAACTTTAAAGCTAGGAATTAATATCCTGGAATGAGGTCGCCAGATGTCATTGGGTTATGTGACTATAAAAATTAATAATGTTAAAAATGTTGCACGAAAATAGAGACAAAGAACTGACTGTGAAATCAAGCGGTAAGTTATACTTTATCCCGGCTTACTTTGCCAATTCTCTAAGGATGAGAATTTATAAACTTTCTCAACAGTACACAGCAGAGACTAATTACTCACGAGTGCTGTTTGTAGTACTGTTAGCCTATCGAGAAAGTGACTCCACCCCTGACAATCAATAACTAATACTATTAGTAATAAACAGGTTCTTGCCAGTGCATTAACTCCTGGCTGGCACAACGGATTTAAGCTTAATACAAAAGGACTGGCCTAAGCACCAGGTATGAATAATGTAAAGTGTTTGTGTGAACTAGGAGCAGCAACTAAAATAAGCTTAATGTGGAGAAATAAAACATGATTTTAACTACATTGAACTCAAAGAAAAAACTGTGACTTTAATAATCACAATTAATTAATTTTCCATTACATGAGTCTCAAAATGAATTCAAAATAACAAGAGAAGTACACTCACTCGCTCACTCAAAAGCTAAACTTAAACCTAGGGAAAACGAAACGAAATACTGGTCAGTAGAGGGGGCTAAGCAGAATGACTGGGCGCCGATACGTAGGACAGACGCTGCAATACGCTAAACCTCTTTGCCGATTCACCGTCTAGGTGGAGATTTCAGGAACTAACTGTGGCGACACTGCTCCATGCTGGGCACGAAACTGCTCTCACGATGATCAAAGCCTGACTATCTTCGAATTATGAAAGAGGGCGAGGGCCGGCCGTGTTTCCTCCAATGGTCAACGAAAAGGAAGTGAGCGATATACTCTCACAACAAATCACTCAGCAAAGGCGGAAATGTCACGCACAAGGATGATCACTTATGAAACAGTGAAAAATGTTCTGAAAACCTCCCCAACCGAGTAAACGCGAGGACAGTTGAACTGAGCAATACACAGTGGGAACTCCACCAGAATTCGTGGTTTTCCCACTGATGAAAAATGTCACGAATTTATAAATATGCTCGCGCTAATTCGTAACAGTCTGCAGAGTGTTGTAGGTAGGGTGTATGGTAGAGTGTTAATTAAGAGAATTAGAGAGGGTGCAGAGGGAGTGATTGGTGATGAGCAGTGTGGCTTTAGGAGAGGGATGGGATGCGTGGATCAGGTGTTTGCTGTAAGACAGGTGTTTGAAAAGTATTTAGCGAAAGGTAAGGATGTGTTTTGGATTTCATGGATTTAGAGAAAATGTATGCTAGAATTGATAGGGAGGCTTTGTGGACTGTTTGAAGATTGTATGGGTTTGATGGTAGGGTTGCCAAAAAGGAGTGAAAAGTTTTTATGTAAATAGCAGAGTGCATAAGAGTGGGGAAATACTGTAAGTGACTGGTTATGTGTGAGAGTGGGTCTGTGGCAGGGATGTGTGATGTCGCCTAGGTTGTTTAATATTTACATGGATGGTGTTGTAGGGGAGGTGAATGCAAGAATGTCAGGTGGAGGTCTGAGTCTGGTGAATGTTGATGGTGGAGGAGTGGAATCTAAAGCTTAGCTGCTGTTTGCAGATGATACTGCACTGGTGGTTGATTCATAGGAGAGATTGAGTTGGTAGGGGACTTTGGAAGGATATGTGAAAAGAGGAGATTGAAAGTAAATGAGAATAAGATTAAAGTGATGAAGTGTACGAGGTTGGTAGATGGTAGGAGGATGAATATAGTTTTGAATGGTAAATTGCTTGAGGAGGTGGAGTGTTTCAAGTATTTAGGGTCACAAGTTGCTGTGGATGGAAGAATAGATGCAGAAGTGATGTTTAGAATGAATGAAATAGGAAAGGTGTTGGGAGGAATGAAAAAAGAGTTTAGATGTTGTTCGCTTAGAATGGATGTAAAGAGAAGGTTGTATGAGGGTGTTGTGGTACCAACTGCATTATATGGGGCTGAAACATGGAATATGGGTGTAGCAGAGAGGAAAAGTTTGAATGTAATGGAGATGAGGTGTCTGGGAGTATGTGTGGAGTGATGTGTATGGATTGAGTGAGAAATGATGAAGTGCGAAGAACTGGAGTTGAGCGGGAGATGGCTAATCGAGTTGAGCAGAGTGTGTTGCGATGGTTTAGGCATATGGAGAGAATGGATGATGAGCGACTGGTGAAAAAGATAACTAGATCTGATGTGAGAGGTGTAAGGCTGAGAGGAAGACCACGAATAGGATGGATGGGCAGTGTGAAGAGAGCATTGGATGCGAGAGGGATGTCGGTTGAGCAAGGAAGAGTGGCTGTGCGTGATAGAAATGATTGGAGAGATATTGTAAATGAATGAATGATGACGCAGCCCTGAGGAGATATTCTCCCGCATTTGGTCTGATTAGCTGATCAAGTCAGGTGCAGGGGTAAACCAGCTCTGCTGTCGGGCCCTGCTGCGGATGTCACTGATTGCACTGCACAGTTGACTCTCGTGTGGTGTGGTGCAGTGAGGATCTGTCCCTTCTCCCTTTGGGGCTAAGATGAGAATGAATGTGTCTGAGTGGATGAGTAGATTGGGAGTGTGTCGTCCTGTCTCGGCTACCTCCCTTGCCTTGGGGGAAGCAGCCTAGGTATATAGATAAATAGATAGGGGGTCAGCACTCCCTCCAAAACTTAAAAAGGATACAAAATAGGGGATGGAGGGTAGATATTATCTCTTTGACATCTTAGTACATGTTGTAGAACGGCTCCCATCCGCTAACTACTACTACTACTACTACTACTACTACTACTACTAAGTACTACTACTACAACTACTACTACTACTACTACTAAGTACTACTACTACTACTACTACTACTATATGACACGCTGAGTGTGTCTTGGGATACCACCCCTTCACATATGCCACCACTGCACCCATGTGGCTTTTACATAACACATTAATATTATTTTGTAATTCTTTCAAATCAACATGCACATCACATGAGAGGGTAAGCAACTTCCATGTTTTCGCTCTGTGCAGAAGAAGAAACTGTACATCTGTTTTATTTTATTATGATTAGTTCTTTTCTCGATCATGTTTTCGTTTTTCCTTGCTCTCAGGACCCCACCTCACTCCATCTGTCTGTGGGAAAATAAGGCGGGATGAAGATAATGAAGATGATGATGATGTTAGAAAATTGCAAGATAGTAAGGGTGTGTGTGGATGTTGAGCTGTTTTCCTGACTCTCTCACATGCAACAATACAACTTCACGGCAGCTGCAGCCAAATTGGCCATAACGTTAGTTGTGAATATACGAGCGTTGTTCATAAAGTTAATGAGTGCATTACCATCCTAATATGAAAAGTTTTGATAACGTGTTGATGTGTGTTGTGATATGATCTGCTGTTGTTAGCAAACGTGATAATGTCCCTCGTAAAAGGCAAATTCTGACGTCGTTTACTGATGTGGCACTAACATTGGCGCAAGCACTTGTCACGCGTATTTTATGTTTTCAAATGATCTAAATTTCATGCAAGTGATCTCTGCGGAATTTCAGTTGATTTATTATTTTCTCCAGTATCGTGTCCGCAGCTGTGTTTGCGCAAACGGCATCACAGTCATGGTCAATGAGTGGTTCATGTTGGTAACTACAAAGCTGCCAGGGTATCATGCTATGGACAGCTTTCACCACTCAACTTGGATGTCCATCAGATCTTTATAGGTTGGTAAATAAAATGAGTAAAGATGGGGGGATGAGGTAACAGTGATTGTGCAGAATACGCAATTACTTTGTATCCCAGGTTAGTTGCTTTATAATTCCCTACAGACTAAGGACCTTAAAGGGTCTGCCATCAAATTTATATGTTTTTTATACCCTTCCCTCCCACCTATATCTTACCCATTTTCTTCTTTACATCCTTTACTCTGTATTATGTCCTGCCCATATATTTTTTACGTGAGTCTCTCTCTCTCTCTCTCTCTCTTGCTCTTCTAGTCACTGACTCTAATAAACATTATCACGTTTTGCGCTAGCCCATAACTGCGTATTTACATCTTTTGCTAACATGCATCCCCATCCATATAACAATGTCTTTTTGACTCTCACCGACAACTGTTATACTGCTCATCTTGCTGCTGCCTCTCCCTCTGCCTCCACATCTCTGCCTATTACACAGACCAAAATACCTTTCTCCCTTTTCCCTAACCCATCTCTTGCCCACATGTCCTACCCTTTGTACATAGCATACTACTTTTGTCCACATGTTCCATCCCTCTCACTTACAGTCATACTTGTGTCACCTTGAAACAATACATCTCCGTGGCTGCCTTTACAATAGGTTTTGTTCAACCAGACCAAAATGTGTATGTCTGTGCGTTTGTTCGTTTCTTTCACGAGAATGGTAATAGCTATCGACCTAATTCTTTTCGCATTAGGTTCAGGTAAGTCCCGGGAGTGTCAGAAAAATATCAAACAAAAATTTTGGCGATCGAGCGCGATGTGACGGCGCGATATTGACGGAAACCACGACACGCAGGAATGTGCAGCAATAGGTGTTTCGACTTTTCTCTTCACACACAATCAAATTCCTTTAAGTCGGAATCTGATGGTTTGGAAAGCCTGATGGTTAGGACTTTATACTCCGAGCTATCAGGGGGAAAAAATGACAGTACGGTTGAGCCTACCGTCTATTTTCGTACCCACGCCACCACTCACAAAGTCCCTCATGTAGCAAGGCTTGTAGTCTGCCATTGCACCTTTCCCAGTGTGGTTTACGCCCGGAATTTTCACGGAATTCTCGCTTATTGTGACTCGTGATGGCTCCCATAACCCCACCAAGAAAAGGAAAAGTGAATAAAGTAAATCCAGATAAAATAAGTTACTTGCTACTGTACTGTACTGTACTGTATACAGAGGTGTAGTATGGTACAGTATTGTAAATATGGCCCCTAGGGTTTATGTGCATTGCAACACTACTGATGCCTTGGATTTACCTGTAATACACCTGCAACACACCTACAACTGCACTACACTTAACGGGTAAGTTGGAAAAAAATCGTATTACAGTAATTTTATTTATTTTTTACATGTTTGGGAGGTGTTTAGGGGGCTGTTCAGAGGGCCTTTCCACCAGTCCGTAATCTTATATAATCCGGAACTCCCTATGTCCCCTGCATTCCAGATTAAAAGAATATATATATATATATATATATATATATATATATATATATATATATATATATATATATATATATATATATATATTGTATTTATATATATAATATATATTGTATTTATATATATAATATATATGTATGTTATATATATACTATGTATATCCGATAGATAGATAGATAGATATGGATATTGATATAGATATAGATATATATTGTCGTAGGTGGGGGCGCTCGCCATCCACTCACATTGAAATATGTGATGAATGGTATGTGTGTGGAAAGAAAAGGAATCTAGGGAGCGAGATAGAGGCAGAAGAACAGCTTAATGCTAAACTGGGGATGAAAAAAAGCGAAGTGGTGTTAGTGAGAAAAGATGGAAGTGTTAGATGAGGAGAGAAGAGAGAGATGTTAGGCGAAGGGGAAGAGAGAGATATTAGGTGAGAAAGGGAAGACAGATGTATTAGCTGGGGGAAGGAAGAGAGAGGTGTTGGGTGAGGGAGGATAGAGAGAGGTATTAGGTGAGGGAGGGATGAGAGAGGTGCCATGTGAGGGAGGGAAGAGCGAGGTGTTAGGTGACAGAGAGAAAAGAGAGGTGTTAGGTTAGGGAGAAGAGAGAGGTGTTAGGTGAGGGAGGGAAGAGAGAGATGTTACTGTAGGTGAGGGAGGAAGGGTATTGATATGTATGACAGACAGGTGGGTGGTGTGGAGAAACATATTTTGCCCAAGAAATTTATTAGATTGCCACGGACATCTACACACTGTATAGCTCATATCTGAATAATTAATATCGTCTGAGATGAGTTATTCCAGTGCTTCAACTTCTCCGAGATTACTAGAATAAGAGATTGACAAATAGTAAAAAATCGGGGAAAAGGGCGTTCTGGGGAGGCAGGAAAAAAAATGAGTTTGGAGCGACAAACGTGAAGAATAGTGAAATAGGGAAAATGTTTATAGATAGATACAGTAGATAGATAGATACAGAACTAGATTGCTTGATAGGTAGACAGATAGACAGATATAAAGAAATGTGGGTTCAGTAAATGGATATTGTCAGAAACACTATGAACAGAACGTGGAGTAGTGAGGGTGAAAAGTCCTAACAAATATCATGAATGGGAAGGAGAGTGAGGTAGGTGGATATTGTGAAGAAATAAACTGAGTGGCAATTGTGATGGGCCAAGTGAGCGGGGCTGAAAAATAATATGAATGAAGAGAGGAGTGAGGTAAGTGGACAGTGTTAAGTGGAATATGAATGAAAATAGGTAAACCGCACACTGTAAAGAAAGAATGTGAACAGAAAGACCAGTGGAATAAATGGCGAGTGATAGACTACGCATGAATGGAAATGGAGGTGAGGTAAGTGAATAGTGTATAAAAGTAAAGTTATAAAGAAAACCATACTTGCTGACTGGTGAGAATTTCGATACCCCTAAATGCGTCAAAGTGATAAAGCTAACAATGAGATAAAAAAATAGTGCTGCTGAAGTGAACCAAAGACAATGAATCTACTGGTCGATCAGGGGGAAATAGGCTGGCTTGAAACGCGGGGACGAATGTAACGTGAAACCAAAGGGAAATGAGTCTGGAGAGAGAGAGAGAGAGAGAGAGAGAGAGAGAGTGCAGTATGCCAGTTTCTCCGGAAGGTTCAACCAGGCAGGTAATGCGTGTGCACCAGCCAGGTACATGGGAGTCGGGTGTGTGAGCTGGGAGCAGGACAATGAAATGGCGGTGGACAGAGCGACAGGGAGGCGATTTGTTTGTGGCCACCCCTTGCGGGATTAAGGTGTCTGGCAATAGACAGATAAATAGACTGACCAGCCAGGTAGCATCATTTCCACGTTAACAGCCGTGTACTGATCTCGCTCTGTTGATCTCACACGCCCATTAGATTCTCTTATTTATGAACCGTCACACGAACTAATGTTGAGGCGAAATGGACTGAGTTTATTTCAAATTTGTCATAAAGATGTACAGTCATCATCATCATCTTCATCGTCGTCATCATCATCATCATCATCTTATCCTCTTTCAAGCACTTCTAAAATAAGAAAATATAGATCATGGCTGTCATCTGCATTGTAGCAGAAATCAAAGATGACAAATGTCCTGGCTACAAATACCTGGGTTAAGACGTATTTATCTAATAGTGATAGAAATAACACTATATCTCTCCTGCATAGTACACACTATCTATCTATCTATCTATAGCCCGACGCCCTAATCCCGCAAAGGGTGGCCGCAGACAAAACGCCTCCAAATCACTCTGTCACCCACCATTTGACTACCCTCCCCCAACTCACCCCCTCCCTCATATACCTCTCAACTCCATCCCTCCACCTCATCCTCGGTCTACCCCTCCCTCTCCCTCCCTCCACCTCACCTACAGACACCCTCTTAGTCAGTCTTTCATTCTCCATTCTCTCCACATGTCCAAACCACCTCAGTGTATTTCTCCTAATCTTTTCAACCACATCCACATCTACCCCACAACGTTCCTTCACTTCTTCATTCGTCAACCTGTCCCTCCACGTCACTCCACATGCTCCTCTCAAGTAACTCATTTCCACTGCTCTCACTCTTGACTTGTTCCCCTCTTGCAAGGTCCACGCCTCTCTTCCATACGTCAGGGTAGGGATCACAATACCATCATGCAGTGACTTCTTAACTTCCATACTCACCTCCCTATTTCTCAGCACTGCTTTCAGTGTACCAACAACCTTTCTTCCCTGCTGTACCCTTTCACGTACTTCATCCCTCAAAGTTCCATCCTTACTCATCACACTACCCAAGTACCTGAATGCACTCACATTCTCCGTATCCTCACCATCCAACCTCACTGCACACTCTGTGACTTCATTCCTCTCAAACACCATAACTTTACTTTTGTTTACATTAACTTTCAGCTTCCTCCTCCTACACACTGTCCCAAATTCATTCACCAAACCTTGCAACTCTCATTCATCTTCACTCAACAATACTGTATCATCAGCAAACAGCAACACCGGAAGCTTCCAAATCTCACCCTCATTCATTAGGGCCACCCCCACATCCACTGCCCTACCTTGCACCTCCTTTACAACCCCATATATATATATATATATATATATATATATATATATATATATATATATATATATATATATATATATATTACAGCCATGGAGACATCACACACCCCTGTTTCAGTCCCACATTGAGATCAAAGAACTCACTCAGCTCACCATCCACTCGCACCGTAGCCCTAGCTCCCTCGTACATAATCTTCACTTCACTCAACAATTTCCCCTCCACTACATATATTCTTAATACCTTCCACATACCTTGCCTATCTATTCTGTCATAAGCTTTCTCCAAGTCCATGAAGGCAGCATACACTTTCCTTCCCTTCTTTAGATACTTCTCCACTAAACATCTTAGAACAAATATCTGATCTACACACCCTTTTCCCTTCCTAAATCCCCCTTGTTCTTCTCCAACTAGCTCCTCTGTCATATGCCTAACCCTATCAAAGAGTATTCTACCATATATTTTACCAGTCACACTAAGAAGGCAAATACCCCTATGGTACACACACATACAGAAATATCGAATGCAGTGAGGGTGACCTGCATGGAAAGTTGTTGCTTAGCCCCTGTCAGTCTGGCCCAGCAGATCAGTCAACCAAATTAATAACAAAACTGCTTCTGTGGGACTGTCCTAATTGCAAAGTACGGTACATACACTGTTCAGGCAACCGACGCTTCCCCGTGGTAGACAACGTCTCACTTATATCAGAACAGGATCCTTCCCTAAGGCGAGGTTTAGGAATACGAAGTTAAGCTTCCAGGTGGACTCAGCATCAGCTTCACCCCATCCAGGGAGCACAGAGCCACTACGTGTAGGCTATTCGTCGGGGTCTGCACGGAAAGTATATTTCTGCATTGTGAAAATAAATCCGGTACACGATATCTCACACGTCTGGTTAAATTACAAGTAAAATGTATTTCTCTATGAGAGTCTTCAAAGTAGACGTACTGGGCGGGGACGACAATGCCATGTAATTTCCACCAAAAATGACATCACTCCAACTGCACGTATGGTGTAGGCGATCACCGAATATTTCATATATCCATTATTTAGCACTGAAGACATCTCGTAGCAATTTAATAAACATACACACACACACACACACACACACACACACACACACACACACACACACACACACACACACACACACAGTTACTATTACTTCCAAAGTGTGGTATAAGAGTGGATTTACTTGTTTTTCTTCCTTCTAGTTATAATTCTTGTTGGAGAAAACCTTATGCCACAATCCAAATGTTCTTTACACTTTTACTGGCTAACCAACAAGCCCTGTTCTCAGCATGTACTGCCAACAACCTCCGCCTTGCCCACCTTCCATCACAGTACCAGTTCATCTCACACACTCCTCTCTGTCCAGCATGCATTCCTTCCGTGTCTCCCCTTCCCTCCCGCAACACACTCCAGCTCAAGCACAACATATATAGAGGAAAAATACCTGACTTTTATGGAAAACACAATCTGTATTACAACTGGCAGCAATGCAGACCACTAGCCATCGTTGTTCCCACTGATATGATTGGGTAGTGAAGGTATGTACAGTACCTAGATATACAGACGCCCCTCAGCTACCTCCTCATCCCCCGAGGGGAGGAAGGGGGACTGTAAGAGAAAGGCAACTTTACCTTAAAGCCAACAGGATTCACGTCGAGATGAGCCTCAGAACACAGTATCAACAACAACAACAACAATAATGGTAGTCAACGAAAGTACCTTCAAGTTTGAAAAGTTGTAACGTCTAAATTTCCCTGTAGATATTTTGCAGTTTCGAATATATCTCAGTACCTAGATGGTTTTTGACTTCATGCTGCCAACAACAACAAGAGTGGCAAAAACAACATAAAGAAAAACAAGGGGGGGCACTTAGCACAACACCCGCGTCTATCAATCTGTCTTAAACCCGAACATTTGACTTTGACCGAATGCTCTCAAAATTTACTTCTTTCTTGCCTGACCCTTCACCCCTCCACCAAGATTGATCCAAATCAGAAATTGTAAGAGCTGATCCTATCCTGTGATCTTAATTTTTTTACCTTTCCCAGCGATCTTGACGTTTGACTGTTATAATTACCTTGAACTTTCCCACATTGTTTGATCTAAGTCGAGTACAAACTTTTTCAATGACCTTCCATTGTCACCTTGACCATTGAAGTGTTCTAAAAAACATCTGGTCAGCCCTTTGTCCGACCTTTAACCCTTCCACCAAGTTTGATGCTATCTATCTATCTATCTATTGCCAGACGCAATCCCTTACGGGGTGGCCACAAACAAATCGCCTCCACGTCGCCCTGTTCCCCGCCGTTCCACTGCACCGCTCCCAGTTCACAACTCCCTCTCTCATATATCTCTCCACTCCATTCTTTCGTCTCATCCGTGGCCCCCTCCCTCTCTCACCCTCCACCTCACTCACATACACTCTCCTCGCCAGTCTCTCACTCTCCACCCTCTCCACATGGCCAAACCACATCAGTGTGTTTCTTCTAACACTTCCTATCACATCCACATCCACACCACAACGCTCCTTCACTTCCTTATTTGTTAGTCTGTCTCTCCATGTGACTCCACATGCTAATGAGATAAAAACTGTCTTACTTATTTTGTTCATACACTGGCACTCGAGTAAGGCTTTGACCTTGCCCTCTAACCCTGACATCTGACTGATTATTCTCAAAATTGAACCCGATCATTCTTGCCATATCCTCAACATTTCACCATGTTTGGTCTAAATCGGATAAAAGGAAAAGTTTAAGTTGACCTTGCCATATCAGCCTTTGACCTAATATTATGACCTTGACCTCTGACTAAATAGGCTTAATTTCTTGGCCGTCCCTCAAGCTATCCCCCAAGTAGGGTTAAAATCATATAAAAGATTTCTGAATTCTTTTGTACACACACACACACACACACACACACACACACGGCTAGTGCTATAGTATATTAGATGAGCCACAAGTGGAGTATATTCACTGCATTCTTACAGTTTCCACCTCTCTCTCTCTCTCTCTCTCTCTAAAACACTACCAAGACAGCCTTAAAGATCTGCAGGCTTAGGTGCAAAGGAAGGTATTGGGGGATGAAGTGAGAGAATTAGAACTGTCATAACCATCCTGGGTATGGTGTCATGCACAGTACAGATGGACAGTGAGTTTATTGAGCTCAATAACGTACAGTGGGCCCAAAAAGTGCATTGAGAAAATAAAGGGATGCTGATTTGTACAATAGTTGGATGTGGTTTTGTGTGTGTTTGATTAGCAGCCGTTTTCTTTAACATGGTATGGCTGATGAGTGATGCTTTTACTCTTACCTTCTGGGTTGCTGGATTCTCCAACCAGAGGGTTCTATGCAGTAGACTGAAACCATAGCGTGTGTTTTCAGTTAACTTGAGAGAGATTGACTTCGTGGACTTTAAAAATCAGCTGTAATGAGTTAAGACGTTCAGGAGACAACATTCTATTCACTGTACTGAGAAGAAAGATAAATCTTTTAAGGCAAAGGATGCAGACTGAAGGTGTCCGTGTGCGAGAGAATCATTGGGAGAACAGTGAAGCCTGACAATCTATCTTCTGTGCCCTGTGAAAGGTTTGTGTTGGATATACCCCTTCAGGGTTTACAAAACTTGACCTCGGGGTATGAGAGTGGGTCAGGCAGGGGTAGCTTTGGGTGAAACTCCCTCTTGGCAAGACCGAGACGGCAGTCTTTATCACACGCGTTGGTAAAGACCTCTTGGTGTGGTGGGGAAGGCGTGTGTTGCGAGAGGAGGAGATTTAGAGTGGGTGAGTGGAGGCGGCGTGGCTGACACTGTGGATCTCCTCGCTCAGGTTTTATGGCCCAGGAACACGGAGTCCTCGCTAACAAATGAAGGTACATTTGCATTACGGACCTTTGGTGGGGTCTGGAAGAGGGAAGGATTTACAGTTTAAACAGCTTGCATTACCCTCACTTATGATAATTAAATTAAGCTAATTTACATGTATATTACTTGGACAGATATCAGCATAAAATAAAAGAGATCATTTGCATCCACAGCCTTCTTGTGTTCTCTCCAAAATCAGCCATTAAAATTCATGCATACTTTTTACAGAATCATCATGCAAATGATTTTGTTTCGACTTACAAAACTTAACATGTGTTAGAAATTGTTTATGCCGAGGATTTTAGAGCTAGCACTCAGGCAGACACTTAAACCCTTTTCTTCTTCTTCTTCTTCTTCTGCTGCTGCTGCTGCTGCTGCTGTTCTCTTTTATCCCTTCAGAGTAACGACGTATTTTGTTATGGCACTTTCCAGACGATTTTAATCATCTTACAGGAAAAATAGTGCAATGATGGGGTCAACGAAAGCTATCCCGAACCGCCACAATTCGAAAAGTGTATTCCGAGTTAAATGAAATCACCCATAGAACACAAATAACGAACTACAAAAAGATTTGATCGGATTAAAGACGTTAACCTTGGCGACACTACAGTCAAAAGGCTGAGATTTAATGTACAGTACGGAATATTTGGCACCAGCATCTCTCCATGGTTTCTTAATCTGTATATAGATGGGATTACAGAAGAGATACAAGGTAGGGCAGTGGATGTTGGAGCGGCACTAATGAGAGAGGAAAGCATTTGGAAACTTCCTGTTCTGTTGTTTGCAGGAGATACTGTATTGGTATGTGAAGATGAAGGGGAACTTCAAGGCTGTGCGAATGAGTTGGGGAGACTGTGTACGAAACGGAATCTAAGGGCCAATGTAGGGAAGAGTAAAGTTATGGTCTTCGAGAGAAATGAAGTCACTGAATGCACAGTGAGGCTGAATGATGAAGAAAAGGAAAATGTGAGTGCATTTAAGTACTTGGGTAGTGTGATGAGTAAGGATGGAAGTTTGGAGGATGAAATGCTTGAAAGGGTACAACAGGGAAGAAACGGATGTGGAAATTGTACTCAAAGGGTAAGAGACGGAGTGAATAATTTAGATAAATTACTGCAGCATTGACAACTCATGGGTGCTGTAAATCCTTATCTAGTGGCATTTGATGTTTTTCTCAGAATCAGTTAAACTTGTGGAAATTATATGACCTAAGTGATGGACATGGTTGCGGTGAGGCTTTAATGATAGTACTGTATTATATTTACAACTCCAGCTTTCACGATTTCAGTGGTGATAATTATCCTGTTCTAATGCTAATCACTTGTCCCAACGACACGCATTGACACCAAACTTGACATGGACCTGCTCTGACATAACGAGCATGCCCAGGCGATATTTCGGCTCATTCTATCCAGCAATATGGCCTGTAGAGGGTTCCCAATGTCTGGCGAAAAAGCGGGCACAAAAGTGTTCCTGGAGAGCTCGCAACTGACCCCATGCCATTATAATTTACACCATCACTGTCAGCTTGTCATTCCCCATCTTTTGATGTACACGTCGAACTCCTAGCGTGTTAAATGCGGACAGACACAAACAGACAACGCTTATTCGCACAGTATTACTGACATTGTTTTTGGTATGTGGGTGATATTTCTGGTGCGACAGTGATGGTAAATATTTTAAGGATAATTTTGTGATAATGATGATTAATATGGCGATTATGATGATGCTCACATCATGGTGGTGTAAGCAGTGGTATTTTGTTAATGATGATGATGAGGAGGAGGAAAATGGTAATGGTGATTATAATGATGGTGATAGATAATGATGATGCCTTCCCTGGAGGTGAGTGTGCAGGCAATATTGCGTGCAGTTGCGTGCACCAGTGAGCAGGTGATGTCCAGAGATAAAAACAGGTCATATATATATATATATATATATATATATATATATATATATATATATATATATATATATATATATATATATATATATATATGTATGTGTGTGTGTGTGTGTGTGTGTGTGTGTGTGTGTGTGTGTGTGTGTGTGTGTATGTGTGCTTGCGTTTATACCCTTTGCTGATATATGAATTTTTATTTGGAAATGATCTGTCGTGTCTCCTAAGTAATAATATTAAAAATGAAAATAATACAGATTGCATTTTTATTCTCATTCTGAATGATCACATACCTAAAAGAAGTACACATCACTCAAGAGAATGCATACCTCCACCAACACCTACACCAGACAACTCAGCTCACCACCAAAACTTAATAAACTCTTCCTTGCCCATGACCCCCATATCCACAAAATTTCATAGAACCCCATCAACTACCTATTGAGATCTTAAAAAAAAAAAAAAAAATCTTCGACCAGGATTCGCTGATATCAACACCAGAATTTAATTAACTTTATTCCTTGATCAGTGGCCCACATGTCCATAAAATTTCACTAAAATCCATCAGTAACTTTCTGATATATATCTTAAACAGGGGTGAATATAAAACCTCCTTCAACTTTCGTGGGCCAGAGTAATAAATATTTCCATTGTAGCAGTAGTAGTAGTAGTAGAGGAACCTTAGTTTGTTTGATTGAGCGGACCTATCAACCGCAGGTAATCAATCTCCTCTGTAGGGCTGTTCCGCTCCGTGAATCGATGTTTCCGAGTGGTGGACAGCGCCTTACCACAGCGAGGCACGGGGAAGAGGGTGGAGGCTTGGTTCCTGGATGGACGCTGCTTTTGCTATTCTCCACCCAGTTAATAGGGGCACCATAATAGTCTCCACATCACCCCGTTATTTGATTATATGGTTACCACCCAGCGTTGTAAATGGCTTCTGTGTTCCAGGAAGCTATAGCCTTGTCACTCATTGTAGAGTCACCTAAAGGCAGCGCTACATCAACTGAGCGGATGATGGGTGGCCACAATTTTTAGGACTCACTAGTGGACTCCTTAAATATTTATTTCCACTGAGCTTAAGTGTATTTACGGGAGATGAACCTTACCAAAAATCCCTGCGTAATGAACACTGACACACACACACACACACACACACACACACACAACCTGACCTGCACTAATCAGTTTCACACATTAAGCGTCTCCGTGAAACAAGCAAGCCAGAGTTATAGCGACGCAGGAAATTATCGACCATAAATTCACAAGCCATGTCCGGGGCCACGCGTCGTGCTGACAGTGTCTCAGTCTATCTCTGTTTATCTACATTTCTTCCGTCATATGTGTGTACCGGGTACTTATGACTATTAATCTGACTTCTGCCTTTTACCGCATCGTTTATGGAGGACTCTTGGCATAAGTCCTCCATGCTCCTCTATTCTTCATTCAAGAACGACCCTTCTCACGACAAGGTACGCCTCTGCATGCCTGTATAATTCACTAAAGTCTCTCACCCTCTGGTTCTTGGGCCACCTCTCCATCCAGTAATTAAAATCTCATACACCACCATATCTCACTTCTCTCACATGATTCCCTATATTAAGAGAGAGAGAGAGAGAGAGAACTGAGGTATGAATGGGGTGAAAAATAAAAATACTAGAATGCTAGTGAAGAAAAACATGATTAGATGAAGAGGTCATTTTATGGAGCTGCTGAATACAGAACGAAAGCAGTATTGATAAGTTTAATATAAGTATGGTGGTAGGTGGGGGCGCTCACCATCCACTCACTCGATGTAGTGCTGTTGTCGAGTGTCTGCCCTTTCCTCTCCTCCATCCTTCTTTCCTTCCATCCTCTTTTGTCTTCCTTTCCTTCATTCTTTCCTTGTCCTTCTGCCTACGGATAACTTTACACTCCCTCTTCTGTCTTTCTTTCCATCATTCTTTCTTCTTTCTGCCTGTGGGTGACTCTGCATTGAGTGACAAGCAAAATGGTTTCCTGTACACCAGGAAACCATTTACTACGCTGGGTGGTAACCATATAACCAAATTTTGGCTCCTGGTGGTTTAGTGGGTAATTATTATTCTCTAATCGGATTAAGCCGGTGAAGGTTTATATCCAAGGGATGGATGGGGTTAATTGCTCATGTAATGAAACTCAGGGACGAGTGAGGCTGATTACTCTCATCTTAAATGTCGAGACCAACTGCCTAGCCCCGGGCTCCTACACTCCTCAAGGGGTAATGTAGGATTGGATAATGGATGGATGGATGGATGGCAGGGGTTGGCTAGGAGAAGAAGCGAGGCGAGTAGGGAGGAAAGGATCAATACGAAGGAGAGGTGTGATGAACCGAAGGAAGTCATAACTAGGAATACACCAAGAATGATGAAATGTGAGGCAAAATGTTGAACCATAAGGGAGAACTAGTGACTGAATGGATCTGAAAAATTGCAGCTTGGCCTGGAAGGAGGGCCGAGTGTCAGAGTACTGGGACGAAATGTAATAGTTCCCCTGCACAAAGGAGACGTGAGAGGGGTGTGTGACAGTCACTGGGGTATTTGTATTCTCAGTGTACTAGGGATGATGTACAGTTGAGTTCATGATTCCCTGGACACATCTGAAGGTATCTGGCGTCCTCTTACTACACGACGTAGTATTAACCTATGAATGCCGATTGGTTACAGAGGCTCAGTTCCATTGGTTACAGGTGTGAGAATAAAGAATTACATTCTAAGCATCTCTAGAATGTACTGCGTGATACTGTCAGTATAATGGTAGTGATATCACATGGTTCAGTCGTACTGGGTAGATGTATCAGCATTATTTACATATATCTACAGTTGATTAAACTGTAGTGAT